>NW_012115178.1:6602561-6620367 GCF_000951035.1 Colobus angolensis palliatus
GCTGCTGCCTTGCGGTTAGATCGCATACTGCTGTGCTAGCAATGAGGGAGGCTCCGTGGCCGTGGGACCGTCCTGGCCAGGTGAGGGATATATTCTCCTGGTGTGCCTGTTTGCTTAAAGCACAGTATTGGGGTGGGAATTACCCGATTTTCCAGGTGTTGTGTGTCTCAGTTCACCTGGCTAGGAAAAGGGATTCCCTTCTGCCTTGCGCTTCCCAGGTGAGGCAATGCCTCGCCCTGCTTCAGCTCTCGCTGGTCGGGCTGCAGCAGCTGACCAGCACCGATTGTCTGGCACTCCCTAGTGAGATGACCCCAGTACCTCAGTTGAAAATGCAGAAATCACCAGTCTTCTGTGTCGCTCGTGCCGGGAGTTGGAGACTGGAGCTGTTCCTATTCAGCCATCTTGCTCCGCCCTCTCGGAATCGTCTTTGAACAAATAAAAATATTGATGATCATTGCTTCCTGGAGGTGGGATCATGAATAGTTATTTTTATCTCTCTCATGAACACATCATACTTTCATAAAAAAGAAAATTAAATATTTTTACAAGAAATATTTATAAAAATTAAAAATCCAGTATCTTTTAAGGTTGTGAATATATACAGAAAAAAACTAGAGAGAAGAATATTAAAATGGGCTGGGCACGGTGGCTCACACCTGTAATCCCAGCACTTCAGGAGATCGAGGTCGGCAGATTGCTTAAGCTCAGGAGTTCAAGACCAGCGTGGCCAACATAGTGAAACCCCATCTCTACTGAAAATACAAAAAATTAGCCGGGCGTGGTGGCGGGTGCCTGTAATACCAGCTACTCGGGAGGCTGAGGCAGGAGACTCACTTGAACCCGGGAGGCAGAGGCTGCAGTGAGTGGAGATTGTGCCACTGCACTCCAGCCCGGGTGACAGTGCAAGACTCTGTATCCAAAAAAAAAAAAATTACAATGGCAACAATAATATTAACTTTGGGTATTATTTTTTCTTGCTTCTTTATGCTTTTCCGCTTTGAAAATATAAAGTAAAAAGATTAAAAAATATTTCTATATTAAGCTTTTACTACATTTATAACCATTAAAAAACCACAAAAATTTGAGGTGACTTTACAAACTTAATATGTAAAAAATTACTTTAGGTCTAGCCAATCCTGTTGAAATACAAGAGACATATGATTGTGAGATGAGAGAGAGAGAGATGGCAGATCTGGATGTTGCAGGCAGAGGCATTGGGTGGCAACATGTTATTTTGCTGATTTGGTGGAGCATCCTGGGTTGTCATTCCTACCCAGAGCAGTCACTTGCTTTCTGTGTCCTGTCAGTTATCAGAGAGGAGGTGGGTAAGCCCACCACAAAGGCTGCCACTGGGTTTTATCTGAATTCTGTCTTACACCATGGCATGGCCATGATACTGTGTGTTGGCAGTTTTTTCTGTTCTGCAATGCAAGAAGCAGCAAGTCATGGGGACTGACTAAGACCATGCAATTCAGACATGGTAGGATGGGACTTTCTTACCCTTTTTCTTTTCTTTCCTGTCCCTCTTCCTCTCCTTTAGGTAGGGACAAGGTCTTTGGCAAGACAGAGAAAGGGAAAATACAGAGATATTAGATAGTAATGTTGTGACAAAGTTTCAAGCTGTGAGTTGAGGAAGATTGCACTTCCCACTCCTGCTAGAACTACCCAGTTCCCTCGTCATGAGAGACCTCGCTCCACAGGATCCCTCAATCCAAGAGGCCCTTCACTGCAAACAAAAGCAGTTCTTGGAAAAGACTCCTGATATGGCTTACTCAAGTCACCAATCTAGTTCTTCATATTTGTTCCACATGAAAATATATAAAAGTATCCTGAGAGGACCCACAGACCCTCTGAAGGAAGCAGACTGCTCCTGCAGGACCCAGGAGACACCACAAATACTGTGCTGGTATCCATGGCTGAGAGACCCATAGATGGTTCACATCACAGGACTCTGTGCAGACAACCCCCAGTACCAGCTTGGAGCTGGGTAGACTTGTTGGGTGGCTAGACCCAGAAAAGAGACCATAATCACTGCAGTTCAGCTCACAGGGAGCCACATCCATAGTAAAAGGGGGAGAGTACTACATCAAGGGAACAATGTGTGGGACAAAAGAATCTGAACAACAGCCTTTAGCCCTAGAACTTCCCTCTGACAGAGCCTACCCAAATGAGAAGGAACCACAAAACCAACTCTGGTAATATGACAAAATAAGGCTCTTTAACACCACCAAAAAATCACACTAGTTCCTCAGCAGTGGATCCAAACCAATAAATCTCTGATTTATCTGAAAAAGAATTCAGGAGGTTAATTATTAAGCTAATCAGGGAAGCACCAGAGAAAGGTGAAGCCCAATGCAAGGAAATAAAAAAGAAAGGGCACAAGAAGCGAAGGAAGAAATATTCAAGGAAATAAACAGCATAAAGAAAAAATAATAAAAAATTCAGGAAACATTGGACACACTTATAGAAATGCAAAATGCTCTGGAAAGTCTCAGCAATAGAATTGAACAAGTAGAAGAAGGACATCCAGAGCTTGAAGACAAGGTCTTTGAATTAACCGAATCCAGCTAAGACAAATAGAAGAATAAGAAAATATGAACAAAGCCTCCAAGAAGTCTGGGATTATGTTAAATCGCCAGACCTAAGAATAATCAGGGTTCCTGAGGAAGAAGAGAAATCTAAAAGTTTGGAAAACATATTTGGGGGAATAATTGAGGAAGACATCCCCAGCCTTGCTAGAGACCCAGACCTCCAAATACCAGAAGCCCAAAGAGCACCTGGGAAATTCATTGCAAAAAGATCATCACCTAGGCACATTGTCATCAGGTTATCTAAAATTAAGACGAAGGAAAGAATTTTAAGACCTGTGAGAGAGAAGCACTGGGTAACCTGTAAAAAAATAAAACAACAACAACAGCAAAAAAAAGTATCAGATTAACAGCAGATTTCTCTGTGGTAACCCTACAAACTAGAAGGGATTGGGGCCCTATCTTCAGCCTCCTCAAACAAAACAATTATCAGCTAAGAATTTTGTATCCAGTGAAACTAAGCATCATATACGAAGGAAAGATACAGTCTTTTTCAAACAAATGCTGAGAAAATTTGCCACTACCAAGTCACCACTTCAAGAACTGCTAAAAGGAGCTCTACATCTTGAAACAAATCCTGGAAACACATCGAAACAGAACCTCTTTAAGGCATAAATCACACAAGACCTATAAAACAAAAATACAAGTTAAAAAGCAAAAACAAAAAACCCAAGGTCCACAGGCAACAAATAACTTGATGAATGCAAGGGTACCTCACATCTCAATACTAACATTGATCGTAAATGGCCTAAATGCTCCACTTAAAAGATACAGAACTGCAGAATGGATAAGAACTCACCAACCATTGGCTGCTTTCAGGAGATTCACATAACACATAAGGACTCACATAAACTTAAAGGGGTGGAAAAAGGAAAAATTATGCAAATGGACACCTAAAGTGAGAGGAGTAGCTATTCTTTTTTTTTTTTTTGAGACAAAATTTTGCTCTTGCTGCCCAGGCTGGAGTGCAATAGTACAATCTTGGCTCACTGCAACCTCCGCCTCCCAGGTTCAAGTGTTTCTCCTGCTTCAGCCTCCTGAGTAGCTGGGATTACAGGCGCCCAGCACTATGGCTGGCTAATTTTTTGTATTTTTAGTTGAGATTGGGTTTCACCATATTGGCCAGGCTGGTCTTGAACTCCTGATCTCAGGTGATCCACTTGCCTCCGCCTCCCAAGGTGCTGGGATTACAGGCATGAGCCATTGCGCCTAGCCAGGGATAGCTATTCTTATATCAGACAAAACAAACTTTAACAGCAGTTCAAAGAGACAAAGAGGGACACTATGTAATGGTAAAAGGCCTTGTCCAACAGGAAAATATCACAATCATAAACATATATGCACCAACACTGGAGCTCCCAAATTTATAAAACAATCACTAATTGACCTGAGAAATGAGATAGACAGCAATACAATAATAGTGGGGGACTTCAATACTCCACTGACAGCACTAGACAGGTCATCAAGACAGAAAGTCAGCAAAGGAACAGTGGATTTAAACTATACCTTCGAACAAATGGACTTAACAGATATGTACAGAACATTTCATCCAGCAACCACAGAACACACATTCTATTCAATAGTGCATAGAACTTTCTGCAAGATAGACCACATATGATAGGCCATAAAACAAGCCTCAATAAATATAAGAAAATTGAATTTATATCAAGCACTCTCTCAGACCACAGTGGAATAAAACTGGAAATCAACTCCAAAAGGAACCTTCAAAACCATGCAAATAAATGGAAAATTAAATGGAAAACTTGGAAAAACATGGAAACTAAATAACCTGCTACCGAATGAGCAATGGGGCAAAAATGAAATCAAAATGGAAACTAAAAAATTCTTCAAACTGAGCGACAATAATGATACAACCTATCAAAACCTCTGGGATCCAGCAAAGGCAGTGCTAAGAGGAAGGTTTATAGCCCTAAATGCCTACATAAAAACACTGAAAGAGCACAAACTGACATTCTAAGGTAACACCTCAAGGAACTAGAGAGACAAGAACAAACCAAACCCAAACCCAGCAGAGGAAGGGAAGCAACCAAGATCAGAGCATAACTAAATGAAATTGAAACAAAAAAATACAAAAGATAAATGAAACAAAAAGCTGGTTCTTTGAAAAGGTAAATAAAATTGATAGACCATTAGCAAGATTAACTAATAAATTAACTAATAAAGGAAGAGAGAAAATCCAAATAACCTCATTAAGAAATGAAACATGAGATATTAGAATTAACACTACTGAAAGACAAAAGATCATTCAAGGCAACCATGAACACCTTTATGCACACAAACTAGAAAACCTAGAAGAGATGGATACATTCCTGGAAGAATACAACCCTCTTAGCTTAAATCAGGAAGAACTAAATATCCTGAACAAACCAATAACAAGCAGCAAGATTAAAATGGTAATTAAAAAATTACCAACAAAAAAAGTCCAGGACCAGATGGATTCACAGCAGAATTCTACCAGACATTCAAAGAAGAATTGGTATCAATCCTTTTGACACTATTGCACAGACACAGAAAGAGGAAACCCTCTCTAATTCATTCTATGAGGCCAGCATCACCCTAATACCAAAACCAGGAAAGGACATATCCAAAAAAGAAAACTGCAGACTGATATCCTTGATGAGTGTAGATGCTAAAATTCTTAACGAAATACTAGCTAACTGAATCCAATAACATTTCAAAAAGATAATCCAACATGATCAAGTGAGTTTCATACCAGGGATGCAGGGATGGTTTAACATATGCAAATCAATAAATGTGACACACCACATAAACAGAATTAAAAACAAAATCACATGATCATCTTAATAGATGCAGAAAAAGCACTGGACAAAATCCAGCATGGCTTTATGATTAAAACTCTCAGCAAAATTGGCATACAAGGGACATACCTCAATGTAGTAAAAGCCATCTATGACAAACCCACAGCCAACATAATACTGAATGGGAAAAAGTTGAAAGCATTCCCTCTGAGAACTGGAAAAAGACAAGGATGCCCATTCTCACCACTTTTCTTCAAGATAGTACTGGAAGTTGTAGCCAGAGCAATCAGACAAGAGAAAGAAATGAAGGGCATCCAAATTGGTAAAGAGAAAGTCAAACTGTCACTGTTTGTTGACGATGTGATTGTTTACCTTGAAAACCCTAGAGTCCTCCAGAAAGCTCCTAGAACTGATAAAATAATTCAGCAAAGTTTCCAGTTACAAGATTAATGTACATAAATCAGTAGCTCTTCTAAAGACGAACAGCAACCAAGCGGAGAATCAAATCAAGAACTCAACCCCTTTTACGACAACTGCCAAAGATAAAATAATAAAATAAAATAAAATAAAATACTTAGGGATATACTTAACCAAGGAGGTGAAATACTTCTACAAGGAAAACTACAAAACACTGCTTAAAGAAATCATAGAAGACACAAACAAATGGAAACACATCCTATGCTCACGGATGGATAGAATCAATATTGTGAACATGACCATACTGCCAAAAGCAATCTACAAATTCAACACTATCCCCATCAAACTACCATGATCATTCTTCACAGAATTAGAAAAAATAATTCTAAAATTCATATAGAACCAAAAAAGACTCTGTGTAGCCAAAGCAAGACTAAGCATAAAGAATATATGCATCACACTACCTGATTTCAAACTATACTATAAGGCCATAGTCAACCAAAACAGCATGGTACCGGTATAAAAATAGGAACATAGACCAATGGAACAGAATAGAGAACCAGAAATAAACCCAAATACTTACAGCCAATTGATCTTCGACAAAGCGAACAAAAACATAAAGTGGGGAAAGGATACCCTTTTCAACAAATGGTGCTGGGATAATTGGCTAGCCACATGTAGAAGAGTAAAACTGGATCCTCATCTCTCATCTTACACAAAAATCAACTCAAGATGGATTAAGGACTTAAATCAAAGACCTGAAACTGTACAAATTTCTAGAAGATAACATTGAAAAAACCCTTCCAGATATTGGTTTAGGCAAGGATTTCATGACCAAGAACCAAAAAGCAAATGCAATAAAAACAAAGATAAATAGTTGGGACTTAATTAAACTAAAGAGCTTTTGCATGGCAAAAGGAACAGTCAGCAGAGTAAACAGATGACCCACAGAGTGGGGGAAAAATCTTCACAATCGCTACATCTGACAAAGGACTAATATCCAGAATCTGCAAAGAACTCAAACAAATCAGTAAGGAAAAACCAAACACTCCCATCAAAAAGTAGGCTAAGAACATGAATAGAAAATTCTCAAAAGAAAATATACAAATAGCCAACAAACATGAAAAAATGCTGAACATCATTAATGATCAGGGAAATGCAAATCAAAACCACAATGTGATACCACCTGACACTTGCAAGAATGGCCATAATCAAAAAATAAAAAAAACAGTAGATGTTGGCATGGATGTGGTGAACAGGGAACACTTCTACACTGCTGATAGGAATGTAAACTAGTACAACCACTGGGGAAAACAGTGTGGAGTTTCCTTAAAGAACTTAAAGTAGAACTACCATTTGATCCAATAATCCCACTCCTGGATATCTACCCAGAAGAAAATAAGTCATTATATGAAAAAGATACTTGCACATGCGTGTTTATAGCAGCACAATCTGCAATTGCAAAATTGTGGAACCAACTAAAATGCCCATCAATCAATGAATGGATAAAGAAACTGGTATATTTATACAATGGAATACTATTCAGCCATAAAAAGGAATGAATTAATGGCATTTGCAGTGACCTGGATAAGATTAGAGACTATTATTCTAAGGGAAGTAACTCAAGAATGGAAAACCAAACATCGTGTATTCTCATTGATATGTAAGAGCTAAGCTATGAAGACGCAAAGGCATAAGAATGGCACAATGGACTCTGGGGATTTTGGGGGAAGTGTGCGAGTGGGGTGAGAGATAAAAGACTACAAATAGGGTGTGGTGTATACTGCTTGGGTGATGGATTCACCAAAATATCACAAATCACCACTAAAGAACTTACTCATGTAACCAAATATCACTTGTATCCCAATAACTTCTGGAAAAAAAGATATATAAAAGAATATTTGTTATTGAGACACTGCTGTGTGGGTGTGCTTTCTTCTTTCTCCCTGCAGACTTTAGTGAGCAACAGAGTCTTACAATTTTGAGTCTGTGGTCTTTATTTACACAATATGGTGTTTTCCAAACTGTGGTATGTGTACCACTGGCATGATTTCTGACGATACATGAATGAAAATTTTTAATTTTAATAGTTATGTATTTGTTTTAGTAATCATTAGAAAAATGTAACCACAGGGGCCAGGTGCAGTGGCTTCTGCCTATAATCCTAGCACTTTGGGAGGCTGAGGCAGGTGGATCACTTGAGTCCAGGAGTTTGAGACCATCCTGAACAACATGGTGATACCCTGTCTCTACAAAAAAATGCAAGAGTTAGCCGGGCATGGTGGCACATACCTGTAGTTCCATCTACTTGGGGGGCTGAGGTGGGAGGATCGCTTTTGTTAGAAAGATTTGATAACTTTTGTTGTAAAATTTGTGTCTAAGATTTGCTAGGGGGCTCACAGCTTAGGGTCAGGGTTTCCAGCTACTTCTGGTAAAGTAGTAGTTTACCTGTCTAGTTTCTGTGACAGAATTATTCTATTAAGTATTTTTATTCTGGGTGTGCATGACTTTAAAAAATGCAACTTTTCAGTAATATGTCATCAAATAAATATAATATAAAAACGACTCCAAATTTAGGTATTATTTGATGATTAACTTTAAACGTGTATTCTAATACAAATCTGATACTCGATTTAGTTAAGCAAATATTTCATACAACTCTTACTACTACTAATAGTGCCACTATTTTTACAATGCTTTAAAATTATTTTGCATTAATAAAATGAACTTTGGCAGAAAACTCTATCATATTAGGCATTAACTCTAGCCAACTCAACTTACTTGGAAAACTGAGTGATCAAATTTTAATTTATATTTCCAATTATTATTAATATTCAGATTGGTTTGCATTTATGACCAAACTGTATGGCTTGAAAGGGATCCAGTAAAGAAGGCCCCAGAAATAAATTCATTCAATAATATGTATTTAGCATTGACAATGTGTGTGGTGGAAAGGACTATGCAGGGCTGAACTAGGACTTGTTGGTTTCTAATTCCAGTTTGGCAACTTGCTTACTCTTTGCCTTAAGTTTTCTTATCTGAAAAATTCAATAAATATATGTATAATTCTGTGCTAGGCATTCTGTAAAACCCCAAAATGCTTTCAAAGAAGTTACAGTGTAGAAGGAGAAATGGGTAAATACACAATTATCTACAAGATGAGGCAGCTCATGGCTATTGCCTTATGGACCAACTCAAGGAAAGCGGTTGTTAAGGGCAGGAGTGTAGGGGGTGAGGGGAATAGTGAGTCAGTGAGCTGGGTTCACACCTTAGCTCTGACACTTGCCAGCAGTGAAACCTGTGTAAGTTATATAACAACCTCACAGACCCTCAGTTTTCATTTTTTTTTTTAAAGATAGAGTCTTGCTCTGTCACCCAGGCTGAGGTGCAGTGGTACGATCTCGGCTCACTGCAACCTCCGCCTCCCAGGTTCAAGCAATTATCCTGCCTCAGCCTCCTGAGTAGCTGGGACTACAGGCACATGCCACCATGCCCAGCTAATTTTTGTATTTTTGGTAGAGAGGGGGTTTTGCCATGTTGGTCAGGCTGGTCTCAAACTCCTGACCTTGTCATCTGCCCACCTTGGCCTCCCAAAGTGCTGGGATTACAGGCGTGAGCCACCGCGCCCAGCCTGACCCTCAGTTTTGTAATCTGTAGGTTGGGAACTCATAGGTTGGCTGTGAGGAGTAAATGAGGTAATATATTTATATGTAAACTGAGCACAGTGGGGGGCTCCTAGCATGTGTGCAATAAATGTTAGCTATTATTATTATTAGCATTTCTCTCATCTGGGATAATTATGGTGGAAGTAAAATTTAAACTGTGTTTTGAAAGATGGGCTAAATATTTATATATATATATTTTTTGAGACAGAGTCTCACTCTGTCACCCAGGCTAGAGTACAGTGGTGCAGTCTCGGCTCACTGCAATCTCCGCCTCCTGGGTTCAAACAATTCTCCTGCCTCAGCCTCCTGAGTAGCTGGGATTACAGGTGAGAACCACCACACTCAGCTAATTTTTGTATTTTTGATAGAGACAGGATTTCGCCATGTTGACCAGGCTGGTGTCAAACTCTGGACTTCAAGTGATCTGCCTGTCTCGGCCTCCCAAAGTGCTGGGATTACAAGTGTGAGCCACTGTGGCCAGCCTAATGTTTTTAAAAAGTTAAAAATAATTTAAAAAGTAATATAAGTAATATATATTCATTACAGACAAATAAGTTTAAAAAAATGAGAAAGCCAAATAAGAAAAAATAAACACATGTAACTCTAGCAGATGGGCGGGACTTTGGTAGGCAGAGAGAGTGAGGGAGCCTTTTAGGCAATGGACCAGGACGGGGAGGTGGAAAAGTGGTGCTCACTCTGATGGCCAGAAGCAGAGGGTCTTTCTGGGGACTGGTTAGAGATAAAGTTGGGTCAAATGATAGAGGGCCTGAATGCTGGCCTTTATCCAGTAGGCGTTAAGGATCCCCTGGCAATGTTTAGGCAAGAGTGACTATGTGAAAGAAATATTTTAGGGAGAGCAAATGCTTTTAAAGGATAGTCTTGTCTACAAAGACAACCCCTCTACAATACAAACTGGGCCTACACTACAGAAAGTTCCTTTTGCTTATACCAGCTTTCTCCCATTAATTATTAAGACCTCAAAAGATACAAGCTGTGTTAGTCAGGGTTCTCTAGAGAGAAAAACCAATGGCATATCTATATCTAGATATGTAAATATATGAGAGGGGATTTATTAGGGGAGTTGGCTCTCAGCCTTAATAATGGAGACTGAGAAATCCCACCACAGGCCATCTACAAGCTGGAGAACCAGGGAAGCTGGTAGCATGGCTTAGATCAAGTTGAAGGCTCTGGAACCGGGGAAGCCAATGGTGTAACTCTCAGTCCTAGGCCAAAGGCCTGAGAAATTGGGGAGCTGCTGGTGCAAGTCTCGGAGTCCAAGTTCAAAGGCTATAGAGCCTGGAGTTCTGATGTGCAAGAAATTAAGAAGGTTGTCCCAGCTCCGGAAGAGAGAGAGAGTGAATTTGCCTTTTCTGTGCCATTTTGTTCTATCTGGGCTCTTAGGAGATTGGATGGTACCTGCCTACACTGGGTGAGGGCAGATCTTCATTAGTCCACTGATTCAGATGACAGTCTGGTTTGGAAACGCTCTTTAATAAATTAAAGAAATAATGCTTTAACAGCTATGTGGATATCCCTTAATCCTGTCAAGTTGGCACCTAAAAGTAACCATGGCACAACCTAATCTTGCAAATGCAGTGATTCTAATTTTCTATGTGCCTGGATGAATTTTCTTGAGGCCTGATTGTGGGCATAACTTTGCTTGGCCACAGGCTTGATGCATCTCCATAGAGATAGGTAGGACACTTTGTATAAAACCAAGGGAGTATGCATAATCCTAACCCTCCCTAAAGAACAATCTCTGTTTTCCTGTAAGAAGATATTTGAATTCATCAGAATTCCTTTTGTGGAATGCACAGTTTGCTTGTTTGGGATAAATATGCTGATAAGACATTTGGGATAAAAACAAGGGGCCCCGTGTTTTCATTTTGTCCTGGACCCCACACATTATGAAGCAAGTCCTGGGGATACTTTTTCCTTACCTGATTTAAGACTTCTTCCGGAAGTCCTCAGCTTTACTGTTGGGTTGATGTCACCTCAGGCCAATTAAAAATGTAAATAACCAATCCCATCAAGGGGAAACCCCACCCTTACCTACCAGGCAAGGCTGGATCTTATGGTACCAACAAAGGAATCTTACAAAAATTTGATATTAGACACATCCCCGAATCTCAGAACCCAAATCTGGACATTTTAAGAGTTCAAGAAGTCCTAGAGTCCATTTTGACCTAGGATTATTCTATCACAATGCTATTTGTGTCCGTTTTTACTAACTTATCTTCAAGGTCAGAAGCACACCCAAGTGAGGTGTGTTGGTCTGTTCTCACAAAGAACTGCCCGAGACTGGGTAATTTATGAAGGAAAAAGGTTTGACTCACAGTTCAGCCTGACTGGAGAGGACTCAGGAAACTTACAATCATGGTGGAAGGGAAAGCAAATGCATCCTTCTTCACATGGTGGCAGCAAGAAGTGCTGAGCAAAGGGGGAAAAACCCCTTGTAAAACCATCAGATCTCGTGAGAATGCATTGACTATCATGAGAACAGTATGAGGGCAACCACCCCCATGATTAAATTACCTCCCACCAGGTCCCTCCCATGACATGTGGGGTTTATGGGAACTACCATTCAAGATGAGATTTGGGTGGGGACACAGCCAGACTATATCATGAGGGAAATACAGAAGTACTTGCTTATACAATCAGTCTTCCCACCATATCTGAGTCCACAGATTCAACCAACTGCAGATAGAAAATATTTGGAAAAAAATCCAAGAAAGCAATAGTACAACAATAAAAATAAGACAAATAAAAGTCAGTATAACATCAATTTATATAGCATTTACATTGTAATAGGCATAATAAGTAATCTACAGATGATTTAAAGTATACAGGAGGATGTGCATAGGTTATGTTCAAATATGACACTACTTTATGGAAGGAACTTGAACATCTGCAGATTTTGGTATCCCAGGTAGGTCCTGGAACCAATCCTCCATGGATTCCAAGGGACTGTATACTAGAGTGATTCAGAATTTCTATTCGTTTAAATCCTAACTAGAGTAGTGCTGGGAGATACTTTACAGTTCTTCTAGGTCCAGTGTTTTTTAAGCTGAGCCCAGTTGTGTCCTAAAAATTCCATGGGGAGTATGTGAAGGGGGCACTGCAGGGGACCAGCTGGAGGCTGTTGAGCTTGGGGGTTGGGGTCTCCCACCCTGACTTTCAAGAGAGTTGTGCTGACTTTTTCCCCTTTACATTTTGTACTCACACAAGGGTTCTTCTGCTAAAAAGAAATATTGGGCCGGGCGCGGTGGCTCAAGCCTGTAATCTCAGCACTTTGGGAGGCCGAGGCGGGCGGATCACGAGGTCAGGAGATCGAGACCATCCTGGCTAACACAGTGAAACCCCGTCTCTACTAAAAAAATACAAAAAAACTAGCCGGGCGAGGTGGCGGGCGCCTGTAGTCCCAGCTACTCGGGAGGTAGAGGCAGGAGAATGGCGTAAACCCAGGAGGCGGAGCTTGCAGTGAGCTGAGATCCGGCCACTGCACTCCAGCCTGGGCGACAGAGCGAGACTCCGTCTCAAAAAAAAAAAAAAAAAAAAAGAAATATTGATAACTACTCATCTGGTTCATCTCCTTCTACTACCACTTGATAAAAACTACTGAATCTTAGAGATATTTAGTGGGTTGCCCTCAGGTAACCCAGATTATTAAATGGCAGAGTTAGATCTCAAATTTGACTTCTTGGCTTTCAGTGATATTTTGATGTTTTATTATTATAGTTGTGTCCAGACTGGTTAAATAATTTTGCAAGCATAGTATTAGAAAAGGCAAAGGAACAGGTTTGCTTGGCTTACATTTCCAGAGGAAAACTTGAATTCCTTCTCAGAAATGCCACCTCAAACTTCATCTGAACATCTCACAGATCCATACTGTTGGTTGCAGAGGATTGGGTGAGAGAGGGTGGAAGGTGCAAACTAATGGACTATCATTGCTAGAAAAACAAGTGTGTGTTCCTGAGTAGCCAGCCACAGAAGAAGAAATGTAAGTACCTAATACATTTATGAAAGTGTTCAACTTCACTGGTAGTCAAAGACATGCAAATTATAACAATCTATTGGATGATATGCTGATGATAGATATTAAAACATGAGGGTAGTTGACTCAGAGAGACTAAAACATGCTCTTGGTGGGACTGTAAATTGATGCCACATTTTTGGAGGGTATCTTGAAATATGTTTCTAGATTTTAAATAGATCTATCAGTCTAGGAATTTGTCCTACAGCAAAACTCAAAAACCAGTACAAATTTATTTGCACAAAGATATTCGCTGAAATTGTAATAGTTTGGGACGGTGAGGGCAGAGGTCTCCTTTCTCCTGACTACGTGCTTCCGTGTGGAGGGAACTCCACCAAGCTAACATCCCTGGCCTTTTATCCTATCCTCTCATGTTTAGTTTCCTTATCCCTCTCCCTTTGGTTGGATCCACGTGCCTTCAGAGGTAGTGGTTTCATTTGCTCTTGTTTGTAGGGTGAGCTCTGCCCTTGTGGTGAAGCCTGTAGTTTTGGAGTCTAAGTTAAATTGTGGTGGTGGTGGGCATCTTCTTAGCAATCTCATTTGGCTTTCACACTTAAACTATATTCTCCCAAATCACCTTAACCAGTAATGAAAGTGATACTTAATTTTTATGTGTCTGAATACCATGTCTTAATCTTTCAGATTGTTCTGAAATCCAATAGCAAATGGAGGGTATTACTGATGACTCCTTCAAACTCAGTAATAGAGGATTTTTTTTTTTTTAAGATGGAATTTCGCTCTTATTGCCCAGGCTGGAGTGCAATGGCACGATCTTGGCTCACCACAACCTCTGCCTCCCGGGTTCAAGTGATTCTCCTGCCTCAGCCTCCTGAGTAGCTGGGATTACAGGCATGCACCACCATGCCTGGCTAATTTTGTATTTTTAGTAGAGATGGGGGTTTTCCATGTTGGTCAGGTTGGTCTCGAACTCCCAACCTCAAGTGATCTGCCCACCTCAGCCTCCCAAAGTGTTGGGATTACAGGCGTGAGCCACCACGCCTGGCCAGAAAAATTCTAAATAGCTGTAATGTCCATTAAATAAATTGTAGTATATCCATTCACTACACCTTCATGCTGCCATTACAAAGAATGAGGTAAACTTATATATAGACATAGAAAAATGTCCACAATACATTGCCAAGGATGGGGGTGGTGAGAAGGAAACCTTTGTAAGAGTTTACATAGCAAGAGCTCATGTCTGTTTTAAAAAGTTTGTATATGCCCTAGTACAATGTTTTGGAAAATGCACACAGATCTCTTAACAGTAGTTATTTAGATGGACTGGTGTGATAGGAAATATTTTTTCTGTAAACGATTCTGTTTTGCTAGATTTTTTTCTTACTATGAGCAAGAGCCACATTTGTAAAAATAATCAATTTATTTTTTTAAAAGAAAAAGTCATAATTGTTCTGTTACTGGTAAGGATAGATAATCCAGTTATCAGACATTGCACTTAATTCAACAATTTTTCCTTCTCTGGCTAGATCAGTGAGGTCCTTGGAGGTGATCAATATTCATGGCTCCTAGGCTAGAAAATGATACTTGGCCATATTTACACTGGGTATTATTTTTGAATTGGTATATAATCTCTCAGTTTAATTCACTGAATTCACAGGAGCCTTTTCTGGCTTTTTTGTCTTTTTTTTGACACGGAGTTCTGCTCTTGTTGCCTAAGCTGGAGTGCAATGGGTTGATCTCAGCTCACAGCAATCTCTGCCTCCGGGGTTCAACCGATTCTCCTGCCTCAGCCTCTCAATTAGCTGGGATTAAAGGCATGTGCCACCACACCCTGCTAATTTTGTATTTTCAGTAGAGACAGGTTTCTCCATGTTGGTCAGGCTGGTCTCGAACTCACCACCCCAGGTGTTCCACCCTCCTCAGCCTCCCAAAGTGCTATGATTACAGGTATGAGCCACCATGCCCCGCAGTCTTTTTGTTTTTTTTAAATAGATCGTTGCTTCTGATAGTAAAAGCAATGTATGCTGTATTAGTTTGTTTTCACACCGCTATAAATAGACTACCTGCGACTGGGTAATTTTAAAGAAAGAGGTTTAATTGACTCACAGTTCCACATGGCGGGGGAGGCCTCAGGAAACTTATAATCATGGTGGAAGGGGAAGGGGAAGCAAGCACCCTCTTCACAAGGCAGCAGGAGAAAGGAGCTTCCAAATACTTATAAAACCATCAGATCTTGTGAGAACTCACTATCACGAGTACAACACGGGGGAAACCACCCCCATGATCCAATCACCTCCCTCCCTCCATGCGTGGGGATAACGGGTCCCTCCCTCAACACGTGGGGATTACAATTCGAGATGAGATTTGGGTGGGGACACAGAGCCAAACCATATCATATGCTGACTGTATACAATTTGAAAAATATATAAAAATTCAAAAATGGGTAGGTAAATACCTTACAATCTCATTATCTAGAGAAAGATATGTATAATATGTAACTATATATATTTCTCTAGATTATCTAGAGAAATATATGTGTAATATATAACTATATATATTTCTCTAGATTATATGTATTTCTCTAAATGTATGTATACACACACACACACACCCCCACACACACACACTTCTCTAGAAGGGTTAGGGTTAGTACAGAGAGGCATTTCAGTTAGAATGCCTTTCCCTACAATACGGAAGTAAGTGTTTCCAGGGTTGATCAGGGTGATAGGTTGACATCTCTGTGACTCATTAGGAGTTTTTATGTTAGTTTCAAGATGACTGCCACAGTTCCAAGCTTTGGACCTGTATTAGTTGAGTCTTAAACAGGAAGCAAGGGGACAGGTAGAAAAGGGACTTTTAGAAAATGTGCTTTTTAGGGAGTGGGAGGCAGGAGAGGAAAACTTCGCAAAATACCAAGAGCCTTACAAATACTTAACACCCTGTGATTTAGTTAGTTCTACAGCTGGGAATCCTTCCAAGGGAGGCTTTCTCCTATGTCTCCTTGGCCAGAACTGGGTCTCATGCCCATTCTTGGACTAATCATTGCCACGATTTACATCTGAGATTGGGCCATTGCCACCTAAACAAATTATCGAAAAGATAAGAAGGTAAGTTATTAAAAGAGCAGTCCCTCCTTTTGTACTGGAAACAATCTTTCACATAAAATATTTGAGCTTAAGTTGTTTTGCATTTTAGGTAATTTTCTTTGGGGAGATTCACACAAGTAGAATCATTAGATCAAAGGGTATAAATATTTTTATGGTACTACATACTTATTACTGACAGGAATTTTAACATTTTTATTTTTACTGCATTGTAAATTTACATTTGAAACAAGACACAGCAAGATAATAGATTTCTCCCACAAACCAAACAAAAAGCAAACAGTACTAAAAGGTCCCAAACCCAGATAGTCTCAAGGTTTTCTTTCAGTAATTACTGAATAAACTGAAATTGAACAAAATCGCAATTGCACTTTCTGCCACTGAGGACAAACTTTGAGGTGAACATCATCTCCCATTAAGGAATATGAAGGTGACTGACCGGGTTGAGCTATCTCCCAGTTTTTCTTCTCATTCTGTCTCCTTTAGATTGTTTTATTGTTTGCCATTTCCATATGAATGTAGAAGCTATGGAAGGGAAAATGAAATTCAGTTAATTATTCTTTTGGTCATTGATTAAGCAGAAGATTGAAAGTGGTAAGAAGGTAAAATTTAGTATAAAGGAGGAATTTTAAAATATCTCCGTTTTCATCTTTCCACTGCCGAATCATCTGTCTCAGATCATCTGTCTCAGATGATCTGGTCAACTGCAATCAGATTTTCCCTTCCATAAAAGCGTTAGTCACACTGGATTCTTTTAGGAGACAGACAGCAATATGGCTAAAGACCTAGGGGAGGCCAGGGGCGGTGGCTCACGCCTAATCCCAGCACTTTGGGAGGCCGAGGTGGGCGGATCACGAGGTCAGGTGATCCATACCATCCTGGCTAACACGGTGAAACCCCGTCTCTACTAAAATAAAAAAAAAAATTAGCCGGGCGCGATGGTGGGCGCCTGTAGTCCCAGCCACTTGGGAGGCTGAGGCAGGAGAATGGTGTGAAATCGGGAGGCGGAGCTTGCAGTGAGCGAGATCGCTCCACTGCATTCCAGCCTGCCTGGGCAACAAAGCGAGACTCGTCTCAAAAACAAACAAACAAACAAACAAAGAAACGACCTAGGAGATCTATTTTGAATGTTAGATAAAACTCAGATTCTAAAGAAAAGTAGAAGGACGAAATGAAAGCAGAAATAAAGATGTTCTTTGAAACCAATGAGAACAAAGATACAACATACCAGAATCTCTGGGACACATTTAAAGCAGTGTGT
>NW_012115178.1:6623487-6654840 GCF_000951035.1 Colobus angolensis palliatus
AAAAAATTAAAAATTAAAAATTAAAAAAATTTAAAAAATAAAAACAGCATAATTACTTTGGGATCCATTCAAGTTATGTGTATCAATAGTTTCTTTATTTTTATTGCTGTATAGTACTCCATGGGATAGTGTATCACATTTTGTTTAACCATTCATTAATTGAAGGACAAAAACTGGTTGTTTCCAGTTTTTGGTTATTGCAAATAAAACTGTTATGAACATTCATGCATAAAAAAATATATATATATATATTATATATTTTTTTTTATTTGTTCAAGTATAGTATTTTTTATCCTGACTCATTTACCTTTCTACATAAGCATTAAAATTTTTGTAAACATCATTTAATTAGAGGAGAGGAGATCACAATTAACTCTTTTTAAAAGTTAGGCTTATTAAAATATTATTTATATATAGTAAAATTCACCCTTTTTAGGTGGGCAGGATGATGAGTTTTGACAAATGTATAGAATTGAGTGACCACCACCAAAATCAAGATGTATGTCGTCAATACATGTTAACCTCTCCCTATAAAAAGAATCACTCTCTGAAAACCTATCCACCTGAAATTGTCCTCTGTATGGGATAGGAGCTCAATAATGGCAGGATAAATTTATAAATGATAGGCAGACAGACATAGCTAGTGTCAGTATGGGGATATGAGACATTTAATGTTAGAGTAGGTAGATAGGCAGATATGAGCAGAGCAGGATAGGGCCCCAAAGAATGTCAGGTGACTGTCAGGCAATTGTCAGGCAGCTGGCAACGGGGAGAGGGAAATTTCCTAACAGGAGACATCTCGAGCTTATGGGCCAGAACATCCTGATAAGAACTTCAAATAATAGAGTTTGATTTTCCTCTGGGGACATGTGCAGGCATGCACAGAAAGGGGCAAAGTGGCAGAGTCTGGCCTGGAAATGACCTTCCTCTGGGAACACTAGACCTGTAAGGCAAAATTGCCCTAAGAAAGCATGTGCATAACTTCAGCCACCAAACTCATATGTAGCCCCACCCAAATTATGGCAAAACACTGTGTAGGCATTGATTAGCCAACAGCCTGCCCAGCGGGAGGGATGAAAGGAAGAGACTAGGGGGAAAAAAAAACAGAAAATAGTAAATCTAGAGAGCCCCGAACCAACGATCAGGCAAGGCACTTAATCTTTTGAGTTGCCTACTTGGTTCCTTCTGAGTGTACTTTTCTTTGCTTCAATAAACTCTCCTTTCTGCCTTAAATCTACTCTGTCTCTTGGCCGAATTCTTTCTCCCAAGAAGACAAGGATCAAGGACTGTGGAGCCTGCCCAGACTTGCCACCAGTAACATTATGAAACCAGCCTGACTGGATGTGAATTCTTTTTCTCCACTTAATGTGTGAATTTGGAAAAGTATTCAAACTTCCTTAGTGGCAATTTCCTCATATATAAAATGAGGAAAATAAACACTACCTGAGAGGGGTATCCTGAGTACAAAAAAGTAACACATGCAAAAAAAGGCTTAGGATACAACCTTGCACAAAGTAAACAGCTGATCAGTGGTAGTTATCATTTTTACATCAACAATAAGCAAAATATTTGATATTCCTGCATCTTGGAGAGAGTCAGGCCAACCTGGGTTTGATTTCTGACTTTTCCTTCAAGTAGCTGATAGGTCTTTTGCTATGTGACATAGCTTGAGAAATAGGCTGAGGTTTAAATGAGATATATTCATTCACTCATTCAATAGACAATTATTGGGTACCTACTGTGTGCCAGGCTCTGTTCTAGACACTGAGGATATAGCAGTGGACAAAACAAAGTTTCACTCCTAATAGAGATTATACTATAGTGAGGAAACAGGCAATAAACAAACAGATATATGATTAACTCTCACACAGGGATAAGTGAAGAGAAAAAAGGCAGGGAAAAGAGAGTGTGTTGTTTTTGATATGGTGATATACAAGCATTGCCCTTAAGGAAATGAGGGAGGCAGCCATGCACATTTCTGGGAAGAGCATTCTGGACAAAAGGAACAGCAGGGCAAAGGCCCAGGTGAAATGAGCCTGTCATGTCAAAGGAGAAGTACCTGAAGTAAAGTGCTGGAGAAAGGGAAGTTAAAAGAGGTGAAAGAGGCCAGGAGCAGTGGCTCATGCCTGTAATCCTAGCACTTTGGGAGGCTGAGGCAGGCAGATTGCTTAAACTCAGGAGTTTGAAACCAGCCTGGGCAGCATGACAAAACCCCATCTCTACAAAAAATACAAAAAGTAGCCACGCATAGTGGTGCATCCCCATAGTCCCAACTACGTATGTGGCTGAGGTGGGAGGATCGCTTGAGCCTGGGAGGTGGAAGCTGTAGTGAAGCGAGCCATGTTCATGCCACTGCACTCCCGCCTGGGTGACAAAGTGAGACCCTGTCTCCAAAAAAAAAAATCAGAGAAACACCAGGAGCCAAATCACTTAAGCCTGGGGATTCTGAGAGGGATAGGAAGTCATAGGAGTGTTTTGAGCAGGAGCTTGTATTGATCAATTTGCATTTTAAAAGGATTACTCAGGTAACTGTTTAGCAAATAGTCTATAGGAAGATGTGGTAGGCTGGTAGGCAGCCGGAACTGACTGGCCCTGTTTGAGAGATGCCATGATAGGGTAACAGGTCAGATCAGGTGGCAGAATCCAAATAACTCAAAAATATCTATGACCTGTTGGGATAAATTATGTCCCCCCCAAAAAAAAGATGTATCAAAAGCCTTGGCCCGGTGCGGTGGCTCACACCCATAATTCCAGCATTTTGGAAGGCCTAGGTGGATGGATCACTTGAGGTCAGGAGTTCAAGACTAGTCTGGCCAACATGGTGAAACTCTATCTCTACTAAAAATTCAAAAATTAGCCAGCTATGGTGGTAGCTGCCTGTAATCTCAACTACTCGGGAGGCTGAGGCATGAGAATCACTTGAACCCAGGAAGCAGAGGTTGCAGTGAGTCACGATCATGCCACTGCACTCCAGCCTGGGCAACAGAACAAGATTCTGTCTCAAAAAAAAAAAAAAGACTAATCCCCAGTACCTCACAAGGTGACTATATTAGTCTATTTTCACGCTGCTGATAAAGACATACCTGAAACTGGGAAATTTACAAAAGCAAGAGGTTTATTGGACTTACAGTTTCATGTGACTGGAGAGACCTCACAATCATGGTGGAAGGTGAAAGGCACAAATCATATGGCGGCAGACAAGAGAAGAGAGCTTGTGCACGAAAACTCCCTCTTGTAATAACCATCAGATCTCATGAGACTTACTGTCATGAGAACAACATGGGAAAGACATGCCCCCATGATTCAATCATCTCCCACTGGGTCCCTCCCACAACACATGGGAATTATGGGAGTTACAAGGTGAGATTTGGGTGGGGACACAGAGCCAAACCACATCAGTGACGTTATTTGGAAATGGGATCCTTATAAACATAATTAGTTAAGATGAGATCATACTGGATTAGGGTGGGCCCCTAATCCAATACAGCTGATGTCCTCATAAGATGACAGCCATGTAAAGACAGACACACAGTAACGACACCATATGAAGACAGAGGAAGAGATTAGAGTTATGCTGTCACAAGCCAAGGAACACCAAGGATCTACGGCCACCACCAGGAGCCAAGAGGAGGCAACCAAATATCACCCCCACAGGACTTGGAGGCACATCCCTACCAGCACCTTGATTTTGGACTTCTAGCCTCCTAAAGTGAGAGAATAAATTTCTGTGGTTTAAGGCCTCTCAGTTTGTGGTACGTTATTACAGCAGCCCAAAGAAACCAATACAGTACCTATAAATGGTCCTTCTTCTCCACCCGCTGTCTTCCAAGGTTGGAGGATGCTGGAGTCAACCAACAAACCCCGTCCTTCAGCACTAACACAGCCTCATACTCATAAAGATGATTAGGGAACACTGATGGCTATGACAATGGTGATTTATTTTTCCTTTGTTGTTTCCAGTACACAAAAGGCAAATCTGTGCTGAAGACACCAGAAATCTTTCCAATTAATGCTAATGGGTGACCAGCTCTGTTTCACTCCTTGGGAAATGAGGCCACTAAGAGGAAGTTATCAGTAAGAAATTTATGTTTTAGTAGCATGTTTAATTATGATACAACCACGACTGTCTCTTGCACCAGAATTTAGCATGCAAGAGTTACAGCTCTTAGCACAATTTTTGCCTTTGTTGTCTCAAACAGCCTTGTTTCTGATGTTTTATTAGACTAGCAACCTCTGTTCAATTGTGTCACACTGCCCCCTACTGCTTTGGTCTCATCATCTCATGCTGGCTGCTATTATTTTGAGTTGGTTTTCAGAATGTGTGTTTTTTGCCAGGGTCTGTAAACCTGCCCACTCTCGCACCCTGAAGAACACAGAACATTGGGATGGTGGAGAAGGAAGTGGAAATCTCATTTTTTTGATATAACCACTGAACAACCACAAATGTGTCTATATAGTTCTGAAGCACACCATCTGACTGGTTGAAGCTTACAAGAGGTACTAAGTTTCTAGAATAAGAGCACATCAGATTCTTTTCTTTATTTCTTGAAGGTGGCAAACATCTTCAAGAGATATCCTCACTTTTCATGATATGAAATTCTTTTAAGGGAAGCTGATGAAATTTTAACTAATCCAACCAGCCAGAGGAAAGCCATATTACAAAAGGGGCCTCAAAGGAAAGTGGGATTTCTTTTCTGCGTCAAAGGCATAGATGGCAATGCCATGAAAAAGTGGCATGCAGGCGAGGGTCAGAGCGCACCCCACACCCACACAGCCACCAGTCACCCTGACATGGTGGGTGTACCATCCATCCCAGCCCCAGCCCCAGCCCCCTCTGCTGTTCCTCCTTTGCCTGTGTGCTCTTCCAAAGGTGACAGATCAGCCCTCGGCCAGGAAGAAAAGTGACTGAGGGTCAGGAAAAGGGTATAGGGTTACACAGGGTTACATTAGTAAGGAATCTGGAAATGAGCCATTTGGGCTTCATAACACAAATTGGTTCTCAAGGTATTTGGCGAGCGGTGTTGGGGGGTGGGGGTTCCTCCCAACCAAAAAATATCAGAACCAATTCCTCCGACTCTGCTAGTGAATTTAGTTTTAGTTTTTGTTTTTGTTTTCGTTTTAATTTAGGCTGGGTGCAGTGGCTCACGCTTGTAATCCCAGCACTTTTGGCAGGCCGAGACAGGAGGATTGCTTCAGCCCAGGAGTTCAAAACCAGCCTGGGCAACACAGTGAGACCCTGTCTCTATTTTTAAAAAAATTTAAAAAACCACCTGGCCTCATAGCAGGGCAGCTTCCCTAATTCCTGATGTTGCCTTTCTGTTTCTGACTCACAGAACTCCAATGGTCCACAGCTCGTGCTGCTCTTACCCGGCCTTCCCATGGATGACTACTTAACTGGATCATCTGAGCTTTGCTCCCATGCAATCATACATATTCTGCCACAGATTTGCTACACTTTGGCGTACACTGTAGGCCGGTGACTAGCTCTCAG
This sequence comes from Colobus angolensis palliatus, assembly GCF_000951035.1. NCBI lineage: Eukaryota > Metazoa > Chordata > Mammalia > Primates > Cercopithecidae > Colobus > Colobus angolensis. The sequence continues at coordinate 6,628,979 of NW_012115178.1, forward strand.
TCTGGTTTCCTGTGATGCTTGTCACCACTGGAGCTTTGTTCAGATCCCTGAGCCACATACACACACACACCTTTATTCTCTGTGCAACTGCCTTGTGTCCTGCCCTGTCTGGGGCAGCAGCCTCCAGAGGGGCTTGCGGCGCAGGGGAGGATTCTTTTTCTCTGCCTGCACCATTTACTCCTGGGCTTGTGCTTGGAGAAGCACTCTCTCCCAGGGATCACAAAGGAGAGCTGGCATGGGGGAGGGGGTGGAGAATGCCGCGAGAGAACATTTACCCTTCCTGCACTGTGCCAGACAAACGTAGAACCTATTCCATAAAAGATTTTTTATGTCGCATGGTCCAAGAGAATAGCCCAGCTGCTATCTTTGGCTCTCCTCCATTTCTCACTCCCATTCATAAAATCTTTAGAGAAGGCCATGTGCTGCTTTCTCACAGAGAGGATCAAGTTGTGCTCCAACCCAGAATAAAGTTGGATTTGGATGCAGGTGGCTATAAGGGCCCTGAACAGTCTGTCTTTCTAACTACTATGTCTGTCTACTCGAACTCTTCCTACCTAATTATCACCCATCATGAATCAATAAATCATATGCTGAGCCTCTCTAAAGACCCAACACCGTGACAGAAGCTGAGGGACCACAGAGCTTACCAAACCTCTGGTATTCATGGATTTAGCATTCACAGTGGTCCCAAAGACCCATGACCTATAAAATTTGTCTTTTGCCGAGACTCAAATGTGAATGTTGAATACCATAACACCAGTATTTGGGAGACAATCACTTGGTAAGTGAGCCTAGTTGGCCTAGTTAGCTATTCCTTTTTTTTTTTTTTTTTTTTTTTTTTGAGACAGAGTCTCACTGTGTCACACAGGCTGGAGTGCAGTGGCACAATCTTGGCTCACTGCAACCGCCGCCTCCCGGGTTCAAGCAATTCTCCTGCCTCAGCCTCCCAAGTAGCTGAGATTACAGGCACCTGCTACCATGCCCGGCTGCTTTTTGTATTTTTAGTACAGATGGGGTTTTGCCATGTTGGCCAGGCTGGTCTCGTACTCCTGGCCTCAAGTGGTCTGCCCACCTCGGCCTCCCAGGATGCTGGGATTGCAGGCATGAGCCATCGTGCCCAGCCCCTAGTTAGCTATTCTAAAATCACAATGTTATAATTATTTTTTTCAATTTGCCATATGCCAGGTACTATACTAATTATTGCCTCTATGTTATCTCACTTAGCCATGATTACAGCAACTTCATTCCCATTTTATAGGTGAGAAAACTGAGATTCAGAGGTTAAGAAATTTGCTCAAGATCATACACCTAGTCAACGTGATTGAGCAAGACCACAGAGCTAGTATGATTAAAATCACATAGCTGTTATAGTTAGTGTGATTAAGATCACATAACTACTTGGTGTGATTTCAGCAAGATCACAGAGCTGGTTACAGTGATTAAGCGATCACAGAGCTAGTATGATTGGGGCTAGCTGAGCAGGAATTTGGTCCCAGGTCTGTCTTACTCCAAAGGTCAAGCAGTTAACCATCTCAATTCTCCCTCCTATGTCATTCTCTCCTCACTTCAGGGCACACAGCAATGGTCATGAAGTCATCAGAATGTTGTTACCACATGGAAAATGGCACTAAGTGCTAGAGATACCTTCAGTGAATGTTGAAAGAGCTGTTTGTGGTATGAGAACACACAAAGATTACACTTGGCCCTGAATGGAATACACGTCAGAAAAGGTGAAGAGCCTGAACAAAAATAACTCCACTTTTACAAATTAGAGAATTCTGAAAGATCTGGGATGTCAAGGTTGTTAGACACACAGAAAGAAACAGGGGTCTATATGCGGCTATATATGAATATCTATATATAAATAGATAGATAGATAGACAAGGCATATTTTTCCTGCTCTCAAGAGTCTCACACCATTAGCTCACCATGAAAAAAGAACAATTCTGAAGTAGGCCGGGCACAGTGGCTCACACCTGTAATCTTAGCACTTTGGGAGGTCAAGCCAGGTGAATTACTTCAGGTCAGGAGTTTGAGACCAGGCTGGCCAACATGGTGAAACGCTGTCTCTACTAAAAATACAAAAATTAGCTGGGCTTCATGGCATGCACCTGTAGTCCCAGCTACCTGGGGGGGCTGAGGCAGGAAGATGGCTTGAACCTGGGAGGTAGAGATTGCAGTGAGCCGAGATAGTGCCACTGCACTCCAGCCTGGGTGACAAAGTGAGACCCTACCTTAAAAAAAAAAAAAAGGTCTGCAGTGACTGAGCACTGAAGACATTCACAAAGAGAAGGACATGGAAGCAACTGGAGATGTGCCTGAAGAAGTAAGACTTGAGTTAGGCCTTAGAGTTTGGCACACAGTTTAGCTGGATAGAGGAAAGAAAAGAGAGCTTTCAGGCACATGAAACAGACTGAGACAAGACTCAGAGGCATAAACAAACGTAACGGACACAGGCAATTGTAACCCAGTTCATAAGCTCCACGAGGGCAGGAACTATCTCAGCTTACCAGTATCTCCAGAGACTAGCACTGGCTAGGCACTCTGAAACTATTTGTTGGTAAAATGAAGAAAGGAAAAAGAAGGGAAGGGCAGAGGAGAGCAAGAGAGAGAAGCGAAGAAAGACTAAACAAGGAATCAACATGTTTGTGCAGAAAAGGGGAATAGGTTGGTAGGATCAGGATCGGGTGGAGTGGAGGTAGGCAGGGCCTGGACTAGAGTCAGGGCAAGGAGCCTATGAAAGTCGGAGGCAAGGGGAGGCAGATGGGAGTGCACTGGAAGCCACAGAACATGAACCAGCACGTCTGTGGGATGAAGACTCTGTAGAAGGCGACACAACCCGGAGGCTGGTTGTAGAAGCTAGTGTGGCAGTCTAGACACAAGAGGAAGAAGAGAGAATGACCTACAGGGATGGCAGAAGGAACGGGAGAAGGGATGAAAAAATCGAAGAGCCTATTGAAGGGGTAAAATCTATCCAATGTTGGTAACAGTTGAGTTGGTAGAGATGATAGGGAGAAATTTCTTGTGGGAAGCTTAGAAAAGTGTAGCACACTTAGAAATGGGGAATAATACGGTATAAGAAGACATGATATGGTTTGGATCTGTGTCCCCGCCCAAATCTCACGTTCAGCTGCAATCCCCAATGTTGGAGGTGGGTCTGGTGGGAGGTGACTGGATCATGGGGATGGATCCTTTCATGAATGGTTTTAGCATCATCCCCTTGGTGCCAATCTTGTGATAGTGAGTGAGTTCTTGTGAGATCTGGTCATTTAAAAGTGTATAGCACCTGCCCCGTCTCTCTCTTGGTCCTGCCCCTGCTATGTAAGATGCCTGTTCCTCCTTTGTCTCCCACCATGATTGGAAGTTTCCTGAGGCCTCCCCAGAGGCCGAAGCTGCTATGCTTCCTGTACAGATTGCAGAACCATGAGCCAATTAAGCCTCTTTTCTTTATAAAAGCCTCTTTTCTTTATAAATTACCCAGTCTCAGGTATTCCTTTATAGTAATCGGAGAATGAAGTAATACAAGAGGTAAAAGAGGCCGGCTGGGCTCAGTGGCTCACGCCTGTAATCCCAGCACTTTGGGAGGCCAAGGTGGGTGGATCACCTGAGGTCAGGAGTTCGAGACCAGCCTGGCCAACTTGGCAAAACCCTGTCTCTACTAAAAATACAAAAATTAGCCAGGCGTGGTGGTGGGCGCCTATAATCCCAGCTACTCAGGCTGAGACAGGAGAATCGCTTGAACCCGGGAGGGAGCCAAGGTGGGGGCAGAAGTTGCAGTGAGCAGAGATCGCGCCAGTTCACTCCAGCCTAGGCAAAAGAGCGAAACTCCATCTCAGAAAAAAAAAAAAAAGAAGTAAAAGAGATACTAAGTTCGGTATGTATGTGATATATAACTTTTTCTATTTTTTTGAGACGGAGTCTTGCTCTGTCACCCAGGCTGGAGTGAAGTGGCGAGCTCTCGGCTCACTGCAACCTCCACCCCCCCAACCCCGGGTTCAAGCGATTCTCCTGCTTCCGCCTCCCGAGTAGCTGGGATTACAGGTACATGCCACCACGCCCAGCTAATTTTTGTATTTTTAGTAGAGAGGGGGTTTCGCCATGTTGGCCAGGCTGGTCTCAAACTCCTGACCTCAGATGATCCACCTGCCACAGCCTCCCAAAGTGCTGGGATTACAGGTGTCAGCCACCGCACCCCGCCTGACATAGAACTTTAAAATTAAAGCTCAAATATAGATCTAAATCTATAGATAACATTCTGCATAGTAGAGTCCACGAGTTTGTTCATGGTTTTATACAAACGTATGTTTGTGGGGCCAATACGCATGGTATGGCCACTAAGCAATTTGAATCGAACTACAGAATTTCTGAATTGGAAGAAACACAAGATTGTCTAACACTTACCCGATATACAGCAGACATGTCCAGAACACTCATGCAGTGCACAGCAGTGTTTGTCAACTAGCATCTGTTTGGATAACCTGCAGTGCATACAGCTCACTCCTCTTTGTGTGGTTGGACAGCTCTGTTTGTTAGAAAGTTTTCCCTAATGTTGACATCTTTGACAAAGTGAAGCTCACTTACACTCGAATGATTAAGAGCCTAAATTCAGCAGTCTTAAAAGATAGGTGAGGAAGATATTGCTACTCTTCCAATATCCACTCTCCCCTTCTTCCTTAGGAAAAAAAAAAAAGCAAAAATTAGTGGAACACGTGGCTATCCAGAAAATGACTACCTTCCCCAGATTCGCTCCCAGGGAGTTTGCCATATGACCTAGCTTTGACCAAAAATGAAAGCAGAAGTGATGTGGAGAATTTCAGGGTCCATGCCCTAAAAGGAAAGGAGCTGGCCTTGCATTTGCCTCTTTTTCCTCCTTGCTGTTTAAAATGTTAGTGGGATGCTAACTGCTGGAACAGCTATCCTGAATAAAATGAAAGCTGCACATTGAGGATGGCAGAACAACAACTAGAAAGTCTGAGACTCTCACCTTCTCAGCCACAGACCCCCATGGGAAAGTAATAATGTTCTATTTTGTTTAAGCTATTTAATTTGGGTTTCTGTTATAGCAGCCAGATTATATGCTACTTAATGCTGTGAGTTCTAATCTCTGGATCTGCCATTTACTAACAAGTTACTTAACTTCTCTGAGCCTCATTTTCTTCATCTGTAACGGTTATCCTACTCCATAGGGTTGCAGAAGAAATTAGACAGGGCCCTGAACTGCACTTAGCACAGTGAATAGTTAATAAATTGTAGCTATTATTGTTACTACTATTTTTTTTTTTTAGAGATAGGTTCTCATGCTATCACCCAGGCTGCAGTGCAGTAGTGCGATCATGGCTCACTGTAACCTCAAATTCTGAGCTCAAATAATCCTCTCGCCTCAGTAGCTAGGACTACAGATGCATGCCTCCATGCCCAGATATTTTTTAATTTTTTTGTAGAGCAGAGGTCTTACTGTGTTGCCCAGGCTGGTCTCAAACTCCTGTCCCTAAGCAATCCTCACACCTTCCACTATGACCTCCCAAAGCAACTGGGGTTACAGGTGAGAGCCACAATACCCAGCCTACTACTACTACTTATCAATATAAACATTAGTTATCTCAAAAATAAATCTAATCAACTAGAATTCCTTAGAAGTACAAAAAAAAATTTTACTGAACTTTAATATAGTGGTTGAGGATGAGTTTATTAATCTGAACAACTCTGACATGAATACATGTCTTCATTTCATAGTCAAGGAGCCCAGAAAGGTATAGAAACTAGCTCGGAACAATACAACAAGTAAGGGGCAAAGTTTGAATTAATTTTATATCCTTTATCCCCTTGAGGGCCAATCATTTGAGGAGCAGGCAATAGGACAGGAGGGTGTGGGTGTGTGTGTGCATGGGTGTGGGTGTGTGCACACGTGTACACTTGTGCCAAATACTGTCCAGGAATTTCCCTGTGTCTTTTCAATGTCCAACCTCCTATGTTCCTAAAGTACCCAAAAGTCATCACCATGGGAAGGGGCTGGAGTCTTCCTTTATGAAGAGGCTGTTCCGTCACTACTCAGGGTGTCTCTCCAGCACTTTGCAAGTCTCTCACTAATTGAGAAGGCGCTAGCTAGTGTTTTCCTTCTATGCGACGGAATATCTAAGCACACAATGCTAGGCCACTCTAAGTTCCTGTCCTATCATCCCTCCCTAAGTTCCTTCATTTTCTCAAAGTTTTGCCTTTTTCCTTTCCTTCCCACAGTTAAAATCTTAACAGAGAGAGCACCACCTTTAAAACACTGCTCAGTTCTCTTTGTCCAAAAGTTACTTTTCTTAGGCTATACAAAGCATTAAGAGACAAGAAACGCTAAATATTTGAGGATCAATGAATGGTTGTGAGGACAGAAGGAAGGAAGGATGCAGTGATAAAACCTCCCTAAAAATAACCATATCATCTGGCAAAATCGAGAAAATGTTCTGTTATGGGGAGAGACACATGAAAAGGAACAGTTAAGTTGTTAAAAGATAAATTTGGGTTTCAAAGGGAAACTTTTTCATAAAACTAAGACATTCTCACTGCAAAACATATTTTCATTTCACAAAAACAAAGAAATAAAACTTTCCTTTGTTTTGACTCCACAGCTTTGCTCCCTGGAAGTAACCATGCCTCTTATTTCCTTCTAGAAATTCTATTTCACACACATTATTATATATATTACACGTGCACGTGTACATATGCCCATAAAATTATATGTTTTTTCTTCTTGCATTAGTTCTAAAACTGACTATAAAAAACTATTTCTTAAATTCTGATTCTTAAAGCAAAACTCCCTACTAACAAGCAGTAAAAGCCTCACACGTGACAATGTAAGGTCTTCACAAGAATCAGCAAAAGTCCAGGTATTCTGTGAAACAGGAATAATCAAATGCTGCAAAATATTTAATTTCCTATTCCAGGAATGTGAAACAGGTGTAATTAAAATAACACTTTTTTAATTAAGTGACCTCTCTTGACCAGTCATCTGTGAATAATTCAGATTTCTCCCTTATTATTACTGTAAAATTGAAACGAGGTCATATAAACAGGAAGATCCTCTTTAACTATCTTTAAGCACCAGCAATATATATTTTCCACCAGTTAAAATCCTTAATGATACAAAAAATCTGTCAAGCATAACTCCCCCAATTCATTTGCCTGAAACCATCAATATTTTATCATGCACTTGCAGTTGGCTTTAATTTAACAGTCCAGGTTACTAATCAAACAAAACACCCAAGTCATTAAAAGTTAGTGTGCCATTTAGAAAGTGCATTTCACGTTTATTAAAATACCTTTCATGCAGCCATTAGAAACCTAAAGTTTTAATTACAATCAGATATTTAGTTCTACTCTGGTTATGCATTTGGCACTCTCTTACAACTGCCCTGATTAATCTTCCAGACCAAGTTCATCCATTACCTCCTGAAATTATTTTCTTCTCAACTTCTCCAGAATTCATCTTTCTACTCCGCCCACCACAAATAAGTAAAATGCATTTTAAAGGTGTGCAAAATAACTACCCAAAAGATAACTCATTTAAAAGATTTAATTTCAAATATCATTTGCCCTTCATAAAATTCCAAAGAGGCATCATTCAAAAAGACAAATTGAAATTGAAAATTAGCCCTTCGTGTCTTTATTGTCAGTTTTCATGATTTATTTTTCTTTCTAATGATAGGGAAAGTTCGACACGCATTTTCTTACAGTTTTCTGACTGAGTGATGCAGCTAAGTATTCTTTTCCTTTACCTTTCCAATTTTCCCTACTTCTCTTCCTGCCCTGGCTTGCCCTAACGTTCCCTGAAGGGGATTAGCAACATATAAAACATCAGATTTCATGTTAAATCTAGCTCCTCTGAATTTCAGCATTTAGACCCTCCATTATCATATTTACTGTAGGTTAAAATACATTTTAGATGGGATTTGGGGCTGATGGTATGGAATCACTTTTAATTTCAAATCCATTAAGACCTAACTCCTTTATATTTCCTTTAAAAATTATTTGAAAACTAGAAATTTTCTTTTTTTTTTAAGTTTATCTCTCTCTATCCATAGCTTATCATAAGTAGCTCAAAGGAATCAGTCAGCATCTTCAACCTTCTGCCAGAAAATCTTTCTGCCCAAACCCACCAGTTTGCTAGGTTTATTTTCTATTTTCCACATTATTACAAATAACAATATTGTCAAATTTTCCTCCACAAGGATCACGTTTTTTCCCACCTCCAAATCCAGTTTTCTCCATGTCCTTCCATGTTCCACCAGCAGTCTTTTCAATGGCCTTCCAGCTTTTACTAACTGGCTCCTCAAGGACTTCCAGCTTCTGCCAACTGCCCAGCCCTAAAGCCAATGTCACGTGTGTTAGAGTTTTATTAGCACCCCACTCCCAGGTACCAAATTCTGTTCCAGTTATCTACTGCTGCTTAATTAACAGCTTAAAACAACCTATGTCATGTCTTGTGATTCTGTGGGTCAGGAATTTGATCGAGACTTGGTTGGGCAGTTCCTTTGATCTACAAGGCATCAACTGCAATCAGTGAGGCCACTTGCTGGTAATCAGTTCACAAAAGGGCTGGTTGGAGAGTCCAAGATGGCTTCACTGGCATGTCTGTCACCTTTGTGGGGACGCCCTGGAAGGCTGGGCTCAACTGGGACTATTGCATACTAACACTCCAACATGGCAATCTCTGGGTATGTGGACTTCTTACGTGTTGGCTCAAGACCCCAGAGAAAGCTTTCCAAGAAAAAAGAAGTAAAAACTACCAGTCTTTTATGGTCTGGGCTCAGAAACTGGCACATTGTCACTTCTACCATACTCTATTAGTCAAACAATTATAGTGGACAGATTGAAGGAGCAGAGACATAGATTTTATCTGTCAATGAGAGGAGCATCAAAAACTTTGCAGCTATTTTTAATCTACCACAAATTCTTTAAACTGGGTATTCTTATTCTTATTTTACAAATGAGGAAACCTGGAAGTGTATATTCAGGGCAACTCAAATCTATGCTCCTGGATTGCAAAATATAATTTTTAAATTAGGAAAACAAAGATTAGAAAGGATAATTAATTTGCCTAAAGTCATACAGTTAGGGCACAGCCAGAATTCTAACTTAATCATCCATCCGCATGGGAAAGTAAGTCAATTCCCTCACTACTCCCAAAAAGCGGTGATTAAAATGACCATCATTTTCTAGAGAAACCAGGTATGTGTCTCTGTGGCCCTGTTTTTTGTCAGCTCTGGATACAACTTTCCTCCTTTTCTTTCATCTCTACTCTCAGGTGGATTTCTACAAGGTATACTTCATGAATGTTTATAAAAGAACACGTAATCACATACTACAAAGGTCTTACCAAGGCAATGTCCTTTTCCATTTGTGAAAGTGCATCCAACAAATTCAGCCTGACAATATGATCTCTCAGAGGTAGAGGAAATAATGGAGGAAACTACTTTTCTAGACCAACACGGAAGAATTGTTTGGTGAAGATAAAGTGGCAAGAACCTTGGGGAACAAAGAGACTCTGTCATTTTGGAACAATGACCACTGGCATAGGGAAAACTGACAGTTTCCTGTCCTGTGGTGGCAGGAAAAGAGCATAACTCTGAGGACTCGATCTGGAGTTCTGTAAGGAAAGATTATGCAGAGAGGGTAGGGCTTTCAGAAAGAAAATTCTGAACTAATTACTGGAAACTGTTCCTAAAAAGAAGAATGGAGAGCAAGGACTGATGCAGCTACACCAATAGTACCTTAGCAAGATCAGGGCTGGAAAGGACGGACTTATACCACAGATGGAGATCCACAGCCAAGAGGAAATGCAGACGTGGGTCCAAACCTATGGAAACTGTCAGGAAGGCTAACACCCAAAATGCGCAAGTGCTGCTAAGGACAGCGAGCAGAAATAAAAAGGTTTCTGTGACTTTGTCTGGAGCAAGGACAAGAAAGATAGAAGTCACTTGAGTAAAGATTATGGCACGCTGTTAACAGATCATAGAGAAAGCAGGACTGCTCAGCTTCTATTTTGACTTTTTTGGTTTTTTGTTGTTTTGGTTTTTTGTTTTTTTTCTGAGACAGAGTCTCGCTGTGTCACCCAGGTTGGCGTGCAGTGATGCAATCTTGGCTCACTGCAAGCTCCACCTCCTGGGCTCAAGTGATCCTCCCACCTCAGCCTCCTGAGTAGCTGGGACTACAGGCACGCGTCACCACACACAGCTAACTGTTGTTGTTGCTGTTGCTGTTGCTGTTGTTGTTGTTGTCGTTGTTGTTCTTGAGACTGAGTTTCCCCACATTGCCCAGGCTGGTCAACTTTTATTTTGCTTCTTTCTTTTCTTGAAAGAAAATAGGCATTTAACTGGAAAGAATAATGTGAATATTGAAGAAACTGAAGCCCAGATGGAGGAGATGATGGTGACAAAATCCCCTTGCTATTGCAAATGGGTTCACTGCTTCCTAAGAATCCAGCATAATTTAATAAATGGGATATCAGAACTCTGTAAATGCAAGATTCTCCCCCGTACAGTTTATGATGTAATGGAAAAAAAATGTGCCATTCAGCTCCCAAAATGGAAGGCTCAAGTGTCCACACATAGAGAATAGCAGGAAGACAGAGTCTAAATGGAGCTGGCGGGGTAGGAAATGAGGAGTGGCTATTAGCTGTGTTAGCTGGTGTGGAGTTTCTTTGACAGTAATGAAAATGTTCTGGAATTAGATAGTGGTGATGCTTTCACAACTTAGTATTCTAAAAAGCTGACATTATGATCTCTCAGAGGTAGAAGACACAATGGAGGAAACAGTACCACTGAACTATATACTTTAAAATGTATAGATTTTATGATATATGAATTATACCTGAATTATTTTTAAAAATACATCACATGTTATCTATCTCCTAGGTATCAATTTTTTTTTCCATGTTCACTCATCTAAAAAAATCAGCGACCATATGCACCAGTTAAAGGACAAAACAAAACTCTGTTTCGAAAGTTCTTTTTCCAGCTGGGCATGGTGGCTCACACCTGTAATCCCGACACTTTGGGAGGCCAAGGCCTCCTGAGGTCAGGAGTTCGAGACCAGCCTCAACGTGGAGAAATCCCATGTCTACTAAAAATACAAAATTATCCGGGCATGGTGGCGCATGCCTATAATCCCAGCTACTCAGGAGGCTGAGGCAGGAGAATGCTTGAACCTGGGAGGCGGAGATTGCAATGAGCCAAGATGGCACCATTGCACTCCAGTCTGGGCAACAAGAGCGAAACTCTGTCTCAAAAAAAAAAAAAGTTCTTATTCTTTGTGACTGATTGTAAAACATACAAAGAAGCTTAATTTTTAGTTTTATGGAAAAAATAAAGGGCTATAACCAAACCTAGAACATAAGACCTAGAAGTAAAAGCAAATACTGGTTTATGTCATTTAAAAAAAAGAAAAGAACAAGAAAAATGGATGAAATCACCACTGTGCCAATATTACACTAAATTACCCATCACAAGAAAGTTGGATGAGATCATCAATGAGCTAAAGTCGTGAGTCCAGTTCCTCAATAACTCTCTAGGAATCAAACACATGTGCAATTGATGAAAGAGGTATGATGAGGAGCAAGAACAGAAAAGGCTTAGAGGCTTTAGTGGCCAAAAGCTTTACAAGGAACAGCAGAGTTCTGGGGCCACTGAGCTCTTACTGATGCTGAGCTGAGATCTAGTGTCCAGTGGCGGGTGGTGCTGGGGGGAATGGTCCCACTTTAGTTTATGTGGATCATAATCATATCTAGTGCACTGTATGCCATCCTGGGTGCCAGCATCTAAGAAGATCACAGGTTTACTAGAACCTGACACAATATTGAAGGTCTGACACCATGACCCAATTGGAATGATTAAAAGGACAGATGCTATTTAGCTTGGAAAAGTGAAGACAAAAGAAAAATAAGAAAATTGTCTCTTAAAAATTATCGTAAGAGGCTGAGCACAATGGCTCACGCCTGTAATCCCCACACTTTTGAGGGCCAAGGTGGGCAGGCAGATTGCTTGAGCCCAGGAGTTGAAGACCAGCATAGGCAACATGGAGAAACCCTGTCTCTACCAGAAACTGTAAAATTAGCTGGGTCTGGTGGGAAATGCCTGTGGTCCCATCTACTCAGGAGGCTGAGGCAGGAGGATTGCTTGAGCCTGGGAAGTTGAGGCTGCAGTGAGCCATGATGGTGCTGCTGCAGTCCAGCCTGGGTGACAGAGCCAGGCTTGGTCTCAAAAAAAAAAAATTACCCAAAGGATTTAATTCATTTAGGGACTCCAAAGAGAAGGGCGAATTCTTCATGAGTCTTATTAGCAAGGCCTCCAAAATGGAAAAACTTAGAAGTCGCCAAACATTTGAGAACTGAGTTGAGTAACCTCAGACATAATAGACACACGAACCAGAAGTCACAATTAACTGTTGTCACAAACAAATATGAGGGAGCAAGAAAGGGGGCCTCCATGTTAAAGTGGAAAAGAAACCTGACCATCAGGGACAAGGAAAAAGAGAAAAGACAATCGATAGAGATGTATGTCTGGTGAATCCCCAAGCGCGCCACGGGAATCTGTGTTATTAGAACATCCCCACACAGATTTTAGGCAGCCAAACTGGCATCTACTTACCATCCAACGTCTAGAAACTACTCTTCTAGAGAGCTCCTTTGATCATGCCACATCTGCCCTTAAAACTCTTTAATCATTCCCCATTATTGACAAAAATACAATTCAAAGTTTTTAACTTGCCTTCAGAACTCTACCTAGCGTGGCCTAGATACACTTTTTTTTTTTTTTTTTTTTTTTGAGACAGAGTCTCACTTTGTAGCCCAGGCTGGAGTGCCGTGGCATGATCTCAGCTCACTGCAACCTCCACCTTCAAGAGATTCTCGTGCCTCAGCCTCCCGCGTAACTGGGATTACAACCACGCAACACCATGTCTGGCTAATTTTTGTATTTTTTAGTAAAGATGGGGTTTCACTATGTTGGCCACGCTGGTCTCAAACTCCTAACCTCAAGTGATCCACCCACCTTGGCCTCCCAAAGTGCTGGGATTACAGGCATGAGCCACCATGCCCGGCCCACATATACTTTTTAAAATTTATCTCCCATTTCTTGCTATCATCAGTCCTGTCCTCCGGCAAACTCATGTAGCTGTCACTCACCAAGTCTGCATCTCTATTTGGTCCTTGTGTGCATCTGTTTATTCCATGTCCTCCACCTGGAATACCTCCCCTCTATGCATCCACTGAATCTGCTATTCATCCTTCCCACCTTAAAGCAAAGGATCAAAAGCCAATTCAAACATTATCCTATCATCCATATCCTCCTCTGAACTTTTGATCCCTTAGTTACTTCAGCTTAGGTCTCCATTTCTTCATCTATAAAGTTATCATAATAATACTAATGACTTCACAGGGTGGTGTGAGAATTGAGTTTACAAATGTGAAGTACCTAAAACAGTGCTGAGAATATATAAACTCTATAAATTATGATTATTCTTATGATTAAGTTTGATCTTATTACTATGATCCTTTTTACAAAAGGAAGTTAGTAAAACAAGCTATAGGCCAGGTGCAGTGGTTCATGCCTGTAATCCCAGCACTTTGAGACACCAAGGCAGGACTGCTTGAGGCCAGGAGTTTGAGACCAGCATGAGCAACATAGGGAGACTCTATTTCTACAAAAAAAATTTTTTAATTAGCTGGGCATGGTGGTACATGCCTGTAGTCCCAGCTACTTGAGAGGCTGAGGCAGGAGGATGGCTTGAGCCTGGGAGGTCGAGGCTACAGTGAGCTATAATCACACCACTGCACTCCAGCCTGGGTCACAGGGCAAGATCCTGCCACACATACACACAAAAAGCCGCAGTTCTCACTGTTGCCATGGTTCCTGACATGTATCAGGAACTCCCTTTGGCTAACACAACTGCTGGTCTAGGCTGCTTGCCTGGTGAGTGACCTAGATCTCCAACTCTGAGGGGTCCTGAACTCCTGGTTACCATGCCCTTGGCAGGCTACAGCGGCTATAATTCCTTTGTCACATGACAGCATCAAGAGATCCCAGTGGATCTTCTAAACATACTATTTCCTATCCCCATTATGGAAAAGCAACCGTACCCCACCCCCCCAACCAGTTACTCCTGCCGGTACAATTCCTTTCTAAGCCCGATCTCATGTCATGAGAGGCATAAAATGACAAGGTAGAGTTTTAGGTTTAGTAGGATTCTGAGAATCCTGATATATTCCCCTCTGGAAAGCAGAACTCTAGAACGCTAGGACGTAACAGTGAAGGACAAGAAGCACAAATTTCCCACGTAGGTCACTGGGATTGATGGTGAGCTTCTTCCACCCCTTCCTCCACCTCTTGGAACCCAGATTCATTCTACACAAAACCACATAATGGCCATTGACTCAAAAGAAATACCACACCTTAAAGGACAATGTTCCAATCTTGCAGATTATCATCTTCAAGGTGACACTTTGACTATACCTTCCAAAAGCTATTCCAAGGTTGTTCAGCCAACTAGCATACTATGCAATACCCAGTAAGATCGGTGACTTCACGATCATATGTCCAATTGTCATTTCTCTCTAACATGTGGTCATACATTGGTCTGTGTTATATGTTGGATCCCATGTTAGTAAATCAGACACTCTGGCCAGGTGCCATGGCTCATGCCTGTAATCCCAGCACTCTGGGAGGCCAAGGCAGGTGGATTGCTTGTGCTAGGGAGTTCCGGACCAGCCTGAGCAACCTGGTGAAGACCCATCTCTACAAAAAACTTACTTAAAAATTATCTGGGGCCGGGTGCAGTGGCTCACCCCAGTAATTCCAACACTTTGGGATGCCAAGGTAGGCGGATCACCTGAGGTCAGGAGTTTGGCCAGCTGGCCAAAAATGATGAAACCCTGTCTCTACTAAAAATAGAAAAATAAATAAATAAATAAATAGCTGGGTGTGATGGCAGGCACCTGTAATCCCAGCTTCTTGGGAGGCTGAGGCAGGAGAATAGCTTGAACCTGGGAGGCAGAGATTCCAGTGAGCCGAGATTGCGCCACTGAACCCCAGCCTGGGCAACACGAGTGAAACTCCATCTCAAAAAAAAAAAAAAAAAAATTAACTGGGAGTAGGGGCATATGCCTATGGTCCAAGCTACTCGGGAGGCTGAGGTGGGAAGATCACTTGACCCCAGCAGTTAGAGGTTGCAGTGAGCCATGATCGCACCACTGAACTCCAGCCTGAGTGACAGAGCAAGACCCTGTCTCAAAAAACAAAGACAAAGACACTCTGTGAACCCTTGGATAATGGTACTGGCTGAGGAACTGAAGTCAGGAAGGGCAATTCCATACCTAGAATACATTTTGATTCATTCCAGTTAAGAAGAATTGTTGCCCTTTCTAAGTGCAAAAGGGATCTGACACAATTAACTTGTGACCAAGTCTGCTTGGTATCCTCAATGTGTTTATCATACTGAAGGCTCAGACTCAATCTCTGCTGCCAGCAGCTCAAATAGTCAGCAGTGGCAGTCACTAGATCAGCCTTGGTGAAAGAGAATTCAACACAAAGATAACCTCTATCTCTGCCACCATGGCTATCCATTTATAGGCCCCCAGAGAGACACTGGGTGACCAAGGACAAAGGCTAGCTGACATCTACTGGATGAGTCCTGACAACCTGGTTGACCACAACTCTTCTGCAGTGGATGTTCTCTAGTGAGCATGAAGGTATAATAAAAAGATACACTTTTTGCCCACTCCTGTAAGTGTATGCATATGTCTCCTCTTAACACCAGGGGGAAGATATTGGTGAGTACACCTGGTCATCCAGTTCGTGTGAAGAGAAAAGTTGTCCAAGCCCAAGATATACCTGCATTCCTGGACTGTGGAAAACAGTTTGGCTATCAGTCAGAGGCCTGGAAAAGTGAAGGTGTACTCTTGGCCCTTCCAGGTAAAAGCAAACTGCTTCTGGAGGTTCTTCCAAACTGGTATGGAGAGAAAACATTAGCTAGGTTCATAGCTACATACCAAGTGCCAAAGGGCTTTACTGATTTGTTTCAGTAAAAATTCTGTATCTGAGAGAGAAGCTACAAAGTCACAATCTGATTAAGATTATAATATTCCCAGCTATTCTCCAAGATCCATCCAAATTCTGCACGAGCAAAACTGATGAGTTCATTCCCAGGCTAATATCCCTGTTTACATTAGCCAGCTCCTACAGTTCAGCTCCTTTCTCCCTAAGCAGGACCAGCCCTTCCTGAGTTGTGACATGGTAATATTTGATCCAAATTATTAGTCTAATGGCCAGGAAGGGAGATGAGGGTAGATCAGGAGGACAGCACATAAAGCATCTGCTTCAGTTACAGCCTCTACACAGTCTTCAGACAAGGGATAAGTGCTATTATCCTCTAGCAAAAGGAAATGGTCCATTTCCACAGGCTCAAGAGCACAGGGGGACTCTGGGGCCAGTGTCCTCTAGTGCACCCAACTGTCCCCATTCCAAGTCTGAGGATATTAGACCTTCCCTATCACAACATTGACTTGCAAAAACCTGTTAATGTGATAGGTATCACAAACCCTGCCTCTTTCAATTCTTTAAGGGAGGCAATAACATATATAATTTAAAATAGATACAATATTCCTTCTGGTTTACTATATTTATAGGGAAGGGAAGTTCCAAAAGCTCCTACTTAGTCACAGAGCCAGATGGGGATTCTGACAGTAACAAGTATGTTTATTCCAATATGGCATTCAGGAAGTGGGAAAATAACCACAGGAAGGGTTCACGGATCAACTGGGCCTCTGTGAGTTGGAATTAATTAAAGTTTCCATTTATCACTTGACCACAATAAGCCCCCACTTTGACTGCTACACCACGGTAGCATTTTGCTTCGTCTGGAATTAACATCAATTCAGAGCCAGTGTCTAGTAATACCTTAAAAGTTTAGGTATTGCCTTTTCTTCAGTGCACAGTGACTAGTAAATGGCCACAGGTCCCATTGAGGAAGGCTTGGGGGAATATATAATATAAACTTGTGGCAACATTGCAAGGTTCTTCTCAAGGGAACAAGCTACCCTTCAAGCAAGGGATTCTCAGTCTTTGAGCTGGCTTCGGTCTGGGAAATGAGTGAATAGCCATAACTCTCCATTGTGGTGATTCAAGTCAAGTATTTGGCCACCAGATCTTAAATTTGGTTTCAGGGGGTCTGGGTTGTTGGGGTATTTTCCCTGCCAGATATATGAAGCAATATTCCAGTGGAATGCCCATATCCTTTTTATTCCTAATGACACCACGATAAATTGGCCTCTGGTAGAGAACCCTGCAGGCACCCTCCTACCCTTAGCAGTGCAGTTTGCTGAGGTTCTGGTGGACTAGAGGTCCACGGGAAGCAGCCTGCTGGAGTGCTACAGAAGCTTGCAGGGGAATGAGAGTCAATGGGCCTCCGCCCACTATTAGCAGCCACACCATCAGAGGAAAAAGAAAAAAAATCACACCAAAACCAGGAAGAGATGTGCCTCCTTCCTGATACTTTGCAGTATCCCTCTAGTACCCTCTATCAATAAATCCTAATATTGCACCAGATGGCAAAGGAAAAATAATTATATAGTCTAGCACCAAAATCACAGAGCAGAAAAGAAAAATTGGAGGAGGGGATTTGGAGCTGAGAAACAATATGTTGATAACTGACACGGTAATCAACTGTGAGACTTCTGACTCCTTGCTTGACAATATGCCAAGGCAGTTCTTTCTCCTTTAATGTGGGCCATGATTTTTTCAATGTTCCAGGAGCCATTTAGCAGCATAGTTGAGACTGTCTCCAGGAGCCCTTGCCAGAACATTAAATCCTAAATCACAGAATAATATATTCCTATTATTAATCTCTTTCCTCATCTAACTCCATACAATAGTCTACACTAGCAGCCCACCACTCTCAAGAGCCATTCCCAGGCTAATATGCCTGTTTACATCAGCCAGCTCCTACAGTTTAGCTCCTTTCTCCCTAAGCAGGACCAGCACTTCCTGAGTTGTGACATGGTAATATTTGATCCAAATTATTAGTCTAATGGCCAGAAAGGGAGATGAGAGTAGATCAGGAGGACAGCACATAAAGCATCTGCTTCAGTTACAGCCTCTACACAGTCTTCAGACAAGGGATAAGTGCTATTATCCTCTAGAAAAAGGAAATGGTCCATTTCCACAGGCTCAAGAGCACAGGGGGACTCTGGGGCCAGGGTCCTCTAGTGCACCCAACTGTCCCCATTCCAAGTCTGAGGATATTAGACCTTCCCTATCAAGACATTGACTTGCAAAAACCTGTTAATTCAGTCTTCTCTGAAGTTCTGCTACGCTTATACTCAGATCCTAAGCCTTATCTTAAGCATGTTCTGCCTTCTGGCTGCTGCATTAAAGGTCTTCAGACTTCCACACCATGCTCTATTTTGGAAATGAGCTTGTTATTTTCTCTCTTCAGTACAGCAGTAAGCACCCAAAATCAACCAATTAATTCAACTGTCTTTGAACATCCCTTCTACCTATATCCCCGTCCCAATTCATCACAGATAAAAGTCTTAGCATCTGCAAGGCCACTATATGCCTACAAAATTCCACTTACTGCAGTGATAGTCCTGTTGCCAGCTGACTGATAAGTTATCCTACTTTAGAACCCCATCCTTAGAGTCTGTTGCCTTCAATCAGCTATCTTAGGGAAGTTTCCATGCAGAGTGCTTTGTTAAGAAAGGGACCTCAGGAAAAACTGGTAAGAGAATGGGGGAAACAAGACAGGTAATGGGAGGAAACCAAGCAAGGTACTGTATTAACCTATATTAACAAATTACCCCAAGACTTGGCATCTAAAACCAATACACCTTCATTATCTCAGTTTCTGTGTGTCAGGAACCCAGGCACAACTTAACTGAGTCCTCTGCTTCATGGCCTGTCACAGGGTTGTAATCAAGGTGCTGATCCAAGCTCATTTAAGAGCCCAACCTGGGAAGGATCTACTTCTACACTTACTCAATGACTGTGATCGGCATTTAGTTGCATACGGGTTGTTGGACTGAGAGTCTTGGTTCCTTGCTGACTGTTGGCCAGAGGCTCCCCTCAGTTCCCTGCCAGAAAGCTTGCCTCACCAAAGCATACAACCTGAGAAAGAGTCTGTTCACAAGACAGAAATCATAATCTTTGTAATCTAATCATGGAAGTGGCATCCCCACACCTTTGCCATACACTAGTGGTCAAAAGCAAGTCACCCTGTCTATCCTACACTCAAGGAGAGGGAATTACACAAGAGTATGAATATAAGGAGGCGGGGATCACTGGGGACCACCTTAGACGCTGCCTACTGCCAGTTCAGTCTCAAAGTCCACAACTGGTAGCTTCAGTATGATCCTGCAGAACTCTGGAAGTAAGTCAGGCTTCAGAGTTGTTCCAACCCAGGGAAAGGGGGCTAGGGCTTTATATTGCCATAACCAGTCATTGGTTAGTGGTCCCACCAGTGGGGCACAAATTTCTAGGCAGGTGCCCTTTATGCATGCATGTAAGGTGGGTTCCAGTAGGTGGACAGACCTCAAAAACAAAAAGAAGGGTTATAGGTATGGGCTGTTGGAAGTGAAAGCACATTGAATCTGGTTAAAGGGAATAGTACAAAAAGGCCCTGGGCAGAGCATCAGTATTGTGCTTTCCAGTGAATGGTGGAATGAAAAAGGCACTTTCCATAAGGTTGTCAATAGCGGTAATGATTAAGCTCCTATTACTTCATGTGGCTATTCCAGTCAGAGGTCTTTGATTTCAAGAAAAGAAAACCTACTTGTTTGAGCTATTGAAAGGCTACTGAGAAACTACTCATAGGACCTAAGACAGGTACTGTCATGGCTCAAAAGTCCTAATCCTGGGAATCGGGAAAAGGAAAATCACGGGAGAGCCAGGAAGTCATTCTTTTTTTAATTTATACATAATAGTTACACATATCCAGAAAGCCACTCTTGCTTTTTCTATTGCTGTCTGAGATCAAGAGACTTTCATTTCTTTTTCTTTCTAAACCCCTGCCTCACTTTTCTCTCTGAGAACAGATTTTCTCTACCCACTGATCCACAGATCATGCTTGCTCCTTTAGCCCCTGGATAACCTTTCAGATCAGCTCTCTACAAACGGTTGCCTCAGTTTCTCCAAATTTCTACAGCTATATAGAAGAAAATATTTTAAAATATTAACTGTAGTTATCTATAAGTGGTAGAATTACAAATAATTTTGCTTTCTGCCCTATTCTATATCTTTTTCCAAATTTTCTACAATTAACATGCAATGCATTTATAATCAGCAAGGGAAAAATCTGGCTGGACTAAATTTTCTCCACCTCATCCCAATCCTCCATCACCAATATCTTTATTTCTTTACCTCACCCCTTCCTGGCAGATGACCTTAGAAAATATATAGTTGTTTCTTTTTAAGAGATGGGGTCTCGCTCTGTGACCCAGGCTGGAGTGCAGTGGTGCAATCACAGCTCACTACAGCCTTGAACTCCTGGGCTCAAGCGATTCTCCTGCCTCAGCCTTAGCCTCCCAAGTAGCTGGGATTACAGGCACAAGCCAGTGTGCCTGGCTAATTTTTTTCTTTTCTGTAGAGATGAGTTTTTGCTATGCTGCCCAGGCTGGTCTTGAACTCCTGGCCTTAAGGGATCCTTTCACTTCAGCCTCCGAAAGTTCTGGGATTACAGGCATGAGCCACGTGAGGCCCAGCCTGGAAAGATATAGTATTGTTAGAATAGTGCAGCTAAGTTAAGCAGTGAGGGGCAGTCACTGTGAGCAATGGAAAGTTTTATTGTCTTATTATTTGCTATGAGGATCTGAAGAACCTGAAAAGGCATACATGAAGCATTCTCCCAGGATGAACATGGGACCTCGGGAGGAGGACTGATGGTACCATGGGGCAGGAGAGGAAGAAAGGAGACTGACCAGGATAGACACCACATGAACTGTTGGGTGACTCTGGGGATAAGGTCGAGTTTGGCGCCCCCTTGTGGGCTTAGTGTATAATCACAAATATGTAATCTCCATATTCATCTACAAGATATTACAGGTATCAATAAGGAATAGCCAATAAACAAAAGCAAACCACGGTCTGAGGGATCATATAATAAGTAACAAGACAGAGGTTCAAAAAACAGTGCCAATGAAGAGATCTTTGATTTTCTCCTCACCAGTGATTATTTTCCTCCCTCTAGCTCAACCCTTATATAAGTATTTTAGAAACCAAAAAAAAAAAAAATGCCAGCAACTCCTATAGATCTCTAATATAATACCGATATACGGACACACAATAATGGGATACTTTTCAAAACACTGCTAATCCTGTTAGCTCATATCGAGTCCCAGCCTGCACCACTGGGACACAAGACTACTGTCCTATACTGTGTCATGCCAGGCTTCAAATAAGCATCATAATAAAGGAGAGAACCTTCCTCCGTCTTCTAGTAGAATGGCAAATAAACCAACCTGTACATGCTAAGTTCTTGTCTACTTTGTTTTTAATATTAATAAAAAAAAAACTTTGATAATTTCCCTGGTTGTGATATTACACTGCCTTGGCTCCAGAAATTCTTCCTTGTAGCTAACTTACGCCTCTCATGTAGTCATATAAGTCCATTTCTTCCTGTTCTATTCTTCCTTGTAGTGGAGATTAATAGTGGTTTATCATCTTCCCTAGAAACCCTTCCGTTGTTAGAGCTTACCATGGCATTAGCTATCTTTTTTTTTTTTTTTTTTTTTTTTTTTTTTTTGAGACGGGATCTCCTTCTGTCTCCCAGGCTGGAGTGCAGTGGTGTAATCTCGGTTCACCGCAACCTCCGCCTCTCGGGATCAAGGGATTGTCCTGTCTCAGCCTCCCGAGTAGCTGGGACTACAGGCCCGTGCCCCCACGCCCGGCTAATTTTTGTATTTTTAGTAGATACAGGGTTTCACCATGTTGGCCAGGCTGGTCTCAAACTCCTGACTTCAGGTGATCCACCCGCCTCGGCCTCCCAAAGTGCTGGGATTACAGGCGTGAGCTACTGTGCCCAGCCTACCTTATCCATTCTTTAAACACCAAGTAATCCACTTTTATTTGACCTTACCTCATTCACTTCACTTTCCAGTTTCAATTAAATTTGTGGCTTCCCTGTGAGTCTACTCCATAGTTTTCTTGCTCTACGAAACCATGGAACTAAATCGTGTGCACCTCTGGATGATTTCTCAGCATCACACTCTCCCTATTATAAATGAAAGAAACACCAATGTAAAGGTATTTCTTTGATGTGCTGGAATATATGGCTATACTGATGCATGCGATACAAATTTTCTTCTTTTTTAAAAATGCAGGACAGAGGGGTCCGTTTGTGAAAGTTATCGATACCTAGTAAAATGGAGCCATCTAGTGCTCTGAACTAGTAACAACATTTGCAAGAGAAGGGTTGGAAGAAAACTAAATCTGTAACAGTGCAAAATGACAACTCCCAAAACTAGCAGGGCCAAGGCAATTTAATAACAATAGGTCGATTGACTCTGGGGACTATAACTCTTAGTCTGTTGACTGAGCCATTGGAGCAGCTTAACAAATAACATAGCTTTTTTTCCAGAGAGAAGGTGGCACTGTTCCGAAAGCACAAGTTTCCACTGGAGGCTTGGGAGGACCAGGAGCAAAGTAAGCACCTACTTCATGCCAGGCACTGCACTAAGCATTTTACATTCATTTTCTCACTTAATCATCACAACTGCCTTATGAGGCTGTTATTATTATCCCCATTTTACAGATGAGAAACTGAGATTTCAGAGAGGCCAAAATCTTACCCTTAGGTTACACAACAGAGTCAGGCTTGATTCCAAAACTGATGTGCTTTGCTCTACCTCCAGAGAGGATACATAAGGAATTTTCAACTCCCGTTCTTTTTTTTTTTTTCTGAGACACAGTCTTGCTCTGTCACCCAGGCTTGAGTGCAGTGGCGCAATCTCGGTTCACTGCAAACTCCACCTCCCAGGTTCAAGGGATTCTCTTGCCTCAGTCTCCCGAGTAGCTGGGATTGGGACTACAGGCAACATGCCACCATGCCCGGCTAATTTTTGTATTTTTAGTAGAGATGGGATTTTGCCACGTTGGCCAGGCTGGTCTCAAACTCCTGGCCTCAAGTGATCCACCCGCCTCGGAGAGTACTGGGATTACAGTCATGGGCCACTGTGCCTGGCCCTCACCTCCCTTTCTTATCACTCACCACAGGGAAGACCAGAGAGATACTTCTAACACCACATCCCAGGGACTTACCACCACCAGACAGCCCATGCTGCAATGTACAACTCTGCTGAAAGATGCCAAAAAGGAAGTGTGGAAATCCTGGAACACCAAGAGACGAACAGTGCTGGAACAAGGACTGGGTAGCAGCTCTGTTTCAACATTATTTTTTGTCTTGCCATTATTTTTGTCTACCTTAAGTCAGAAGCTCCTAGGGACCAGAGGCTATACTCTTGATATGTCACAGTGCTAAATAAATATTGATCAACTGACTGAATTGAAAGCCTAGTAAAACTTCCCTGTTCACACCTGTAATCAATGACAAAGCTCTTGGCATTGACACAGATCAATCCAAAGGGGGAAGCCTGCATTCTCGGGAAAGAACGCAGGTACTGGCCGGGCGTGGTGGCTCACGCCTGTAATCCCGGCACTTTGGGAGGCTGAGATGGGTGGATCACAAGGTCAGGAGATCAAGACCATCCTAGCTAACACGGTGAAACCCCGTCTCTACTAAAAAATACAAAAAAAAACTAGCCAGGCGAGGTGGCGGGCACCTGTAGTCCCAGCTACTCAGGAGGCGGAGGCAGGAGATATGGCGTAAACCCGGGAGACGCAGCTTGCAGTGAGCTGAGATCCAGCCACTGCACTCCAATCTGGGTGACAGAGCGAGACTCTGTCTCAAGAAAAAAAAAACAAAAAAGAACACAGGTACTGAACTTGAACAAGAAAAAAACGCCAGGGATTAAGTCCCTTTCAGACACAGGCTGACTACTGTCACTTGGCTCATGGAGCCCAGGTTATATCTTAAGAACATCACATATCTTAAACCCAGCACATATCTTAAGAAAGGCATGGAATAGAAAGGGTCAAAAGTACCTATTTTTCTTTTCCTTTTTTTTTTTTTTCTTTTGAGATGGAGTCTCACTCTGTCACCCAGGCTGGAGTGCAGTGGCACAATCTCAGCTCACTGCAACCTTGCCTCCAGGGCTCAAGGGATTCTCCTGCCTCAGCCTCCCAAGTAGCTGGGACTGCAGGCACATGCCACCACGCCTGGCTAATTTTTGTATTTTTTTTAGTAGAGATGGGATTTCATCATGTTGGCCAGGTGGTCTCGAACTCCTGACCTCAAGTGATTCACCCACCCCAGCCTCCCAAAGTGCTGGGTTTACAGGCATGAGCCACCTCGCCCAGCCAAAAGTACCTATTTTTCTAAAAGTTAAACCTTGTGCAAAGAAGTAGAGGATTTGTAGGAGATTACATTTTCATTCATGTAATCATTTTTAATTCAGCCATTAAGTTTATTAGGTAAATGAATCAATGAGGCAATTAGACAGAAAAAAATAAACAAAACAGCAATAATATTACAAAAAAAAAGAAAAGTAATGATGAGCTCCTGCTATAAAGAGGATGAAAAGACACGGAAAACAGAATTGAAAAAGAACAGAAAAATACAGTGGGTTTATTAAATCTTATGGGTAATTTTTGTTGTGGATTTGGTTTTTTTCCTATAGGAACATCACTTGAACTATGAGTGCATCCAGGAAAAAAATGTGTTGAGAATTTTATTCCAACTGGGAAGATAAACCAAAAAAAGAAAACGGAATTTTATATTTATTTTCACACACACACGCACTCAGTTTTGATTATTTGTAGGAAACTGTAGGATATTCTCAAAGAAAGGAAAACTTTAGCCTGTTACATATTCCAACTTAAAGAAATAAACAGTATTCTGCAAGGGAGTTAATTAAATTGAGTATCTTAAGGCTTCCCAAGGAGTCAATAACGTCTTCAAATAGAATCCAGGCCACTTAGCTTCTAGGTTTGTCCTAGAATCTCTATACAGCAAAACTCATTATAGCTATGTGGGCCTCGTTCAGTGTGGCCCCCATCAGCGAAACAGAAGGCTGAGACGTTCCAACACAGTTACCATTTGTGTTTATCCATCCATTGTCTCTTGAGGGCTCTCCATAGAAACCACAAATTTGCAAAACTTCTGCCTATGCTGAGGGGTACACTCTATACCATGAAATACTGCTCTGCAACCAGCCCTAATTAGGGTGCAAATAACTGATGGCAAAGGACAAAGCGAATACCATATGCAAAGACACAGGGATGTGAGAATGTGTTTGCTCAGGTAAAAATGAATCATTCAAGAGTTGACATGAAAGGTATGCTCATAGGAAGAGATTATATTGAAAAGGCAGGCAAAGCAGAGATAATGAAAAATCTTGTATGATTGCTACTACAGGTGTATGCACTACACAAAGTGCTTTACATATATCATCTCATTTCATCCCCACAACATAAGGCTGGCATTACTCTCATTCTCAGTGGTGGACCTGAGACTTTTCTGACTGCAGAGATCACTTTTTTTTTTTTTTTTTGAGATGGAGTCTGGCTCTTTTGCCCAGGCTGGAGTACAGTGGCATGATCTCGGCTCACAACAACCTCAGCTGCCCAGGGTTCAAGCGATTCTCATGCCTCAGCCTCCTGAGTAGCTGGGATTACAGGGGCCCGCCACCTCGCCCGGCTAGTTTTTTGTATTTTTTTAGTAGAGACGGGGTTTCACCGTGTTAGCCAGGATGGTCTCGATCTCCTGACCTCGTG
>NW_012115178.1:6655965-6668855 GCF_000951035.1 Colobus angolensis palliatus
AAAAAAAAAAAAGAGAAGTAGACCTTCTCTATTTGTTTAAGCACCTTTATTTTTACCTCTGTTTGATCCAAAATGCCAACTATATTAATATCTACAAACATAAAACATGATATAAATTCCCACCTTTACAGCTTTTTTAATATAGTGTATTTGTTTTGTACCTTGCCTTTATTCAATACCACAACCATTATTAAATCATATATATTGTAGTGGTTTTATTGAGTAGTTAAACTGATTATGTGCCAGTCCACAGTCATAAAATTAAAACAAATTTATACATGAAATAAAAAGAAAACTATAAAACCAATAAAAATCCAAATGAACAATTGTTTTAATATAATGAGGTAGATGATGTTTTTCTGCTGGAACAAAATCACCCTTCTCTTCACAACGTAACTACAGAACTGACGTTTCCACACAAACGTTTTTGAGTTTGGCAGATTTATACTACCACATGTTTTTTGATGGCTCAATTCTCTTACCAATCCATTCTATTTGAAGTACTGTCAAATCACCATTAGCATCAAATGTCATGATAGCATTTGACTTCGCTTGGTCTAAATGCATCACTTACATACTAATTTACCTCTGTTCTTTTCTCACGCACACAAGATAATCCAAGAAGCACAACTTAACACCAGCTGTGTTATAAATACAACTGCAAACACAACTTATAACATAAGATGGTCACCCAGAAACCTAGAAAAATAAAACTTACATGCACACTAAGAAACTATATATGTTCATGGCACCTTTATTTGTAATAGCCAAAAACTGGAAAGAACCCAAACATCCTTCAACAAGTGAATGGTGAAATACACCGCAGTACATTATACAATAGAGTATTACTCAGCAACAGAAAGAAGCATACTGATACATACGACTTGGGTGGACCTCAAGTGCATTATGCTAAGTGAAAAAAGCTCATCTTAAATGTTTACATACTCTATAGACCATTTATATAATATTCTTGAAATGACAAAATTATAGTGATGAAGAACAGACCAATAGTTGTCACAGGTCAGGTTAGGGAGAAAGTGTAACTATAACATGGTAACAACACAGAATTTCTTTGGGTGATGGAATTGTCGGCATCCTGGATGTGGCTGTGTTTACATAAATCTACACATGTGATAAAATTTCAGAGAGCTATGCACACACACATACACACACAAAAAAGTGCATATAGGCCGAGTGTGGTGACTCATGTCTGTAATCCCAGCACTTGGGAGGATGAGGCAGGTGGATCACCTGAGGTCAGGAGTTCAAGACCAACCTGGCCAACATGGTGAAACCCCCATCTCTATTTAAAAACATACACACACACACACACACACACACACATTAGCTGAGCATGGTGGCATGCACCTGTAGTCCCAGCTACTCAAGAGGCTGAGGCAGGATAATCACTTGAACCTAGGAGGCAGAGGTTGCAGTGAGCCAAGAACACACCACCACACTCTAGCCTGGGTGACAGAGCAAGACTTAGTCTCAAATTTTTAAAAAAGTGCCTATCAAAACTGGTGAAATCTGAATAAAATCTGTACTGTAGTTAATACCAATGTCAATTTCCTGGTTTGCTAATGTGCTAGGGTTAAGATGCTATCTTAAACTAAAGGTATATGGGAACTCACTATATCATCTTCACCACTTCTCATGGGCAATGCTCAAGTATTTATACTCTAAAAGTACTTATACTTCTCATGAGTATTTATACTCTCAAAGTATTTCAAATGTTTTCTGATCTTACCCTATCAACAAAGTGGACCAGATGGAACATCTTTTGAGACTTTGTACCTCATCATGATTCAGGCAAGGTACAACTGGTGTCAAAATACTCAGAGAAAGAGGCATTTACAAAAGGAAAGAAAAACACACCTTCAAAGACAGCAAGAGAATCAGACTTCCGAAGGACTGGTTGGTTACATAAAATATATAACAAGGACTTACAAGAAAAGTGTGCAGTATTACCAGAGTTATAAAGTATCCCTTCATGTGTTCCTAGTGAGAAAGCAGCAACTTACTCACTTGACTGTTATATTCACAAAGCTCTTGCCGTAGGTCTAGACATCCACATAGCAAATATGGGGTTAGGGGGCTGGTTTTGGAAGAAGCCCAAGTTTTCAATAAACATTCATGTTTTATTATTGGGGGACCAGGCCTGTCAGTGTGACTCTGATACTTCTGGTTTATCTCAGGGTGCAAAGTTTTTTACGTTTTTGTTTTTTACTGTTACAGGTGAAGTGTTTAGACACACTGGAAGCAGATCTTGCTTTTATGCAGAACATGTGTGATCTGCCAAAAGCACCTTCACTTTAACCGCTGTCATGACTGTGTCCGAAACTGATTTTCCCCACCACCCACTGTGACCCAACTGGATCAAGGCTGTGTCTGCGTGTCTGCTGTTTCTCATAGAGTATCACGCTGGAGAAATCATGAAGAATGCAGTCAACAAACTGGAGGACTTGGAGACCATTCCAGTTAAGAGTCTGGAACAAACTAATCAACGAATTGTGAGAACTTAGGAAATAACAAAACAGTCAACATTCACTGGCTTATGAGACAGACACTACACAGAGTGCTTTCTATATATCATCTCATTTCATCCTCATGATAGAAGGTAGGCATTAGTCTCATTCTCAGTGGAGGACCTGAGACTCCCCCGACTCCGGAGCTCATATTTGTAACCAGTACACTACACCCACTTTTAGAAAAGGAAGCATTAAGGTTCAGTAAGAACAAGCCATGCCTAATCTTATCACCTCTATAAATGGGACTTCCAAACTAACAGATCTGAGAAATAGGACAGACCTGATTTCAGCAAGGGATTGACAAGATTTTTATTATTAAGGAGAATGACAAGTTTGAAATGAGATCTTAAAGCCAGGACACAAGGAACAGAAACAATCAAATGTAGGGATGCTTTAGTGAGAACTAAAGCTGCAGATGAAGAGGCTGGAGTGCACGAATTTTTCCACAGTCTCTAGGTATGTTGTGTGTTTTTCTCAATATGTGAATCTAACCAGTGAAATTCTTTCACACCCAGTCCCCAGTTTGTTCCACCTGGAAATTATTAATACCTTGTCTTCTTACCGTTGACCTGGAACTGCAGTGTGAGAATATTCTCCCAGGGGGCAGCAGAGAGCAGCAGGACGCTCCAGCATTGGAAGCCATCCCCTGGAACCAGTTCAGACCTATCCTCGGGGGCACCCAGGCTGGGCCCAAAATCTCAGAGTGTGCAAACACAAGCCTTCATAAACTGCCCCTACTAAGCCTCACCTGCCCCAACCAGCACCACAGCAACAAATCACACTGCCAAGGCAGATGGCAGGAGGAAGGGGGAGGCAGGGATAACAAATTGTATACACACCGATGGGGAGGGGGAAGCTCAGTTGCTTTAACCCAACTTGTTTTTCAGGTCCAGAAAAGCTGCGCCCTTTGCAGTTTTGCTTCATTCCGTGAATTAAATGCATATTCACGCAGAAAAATGTATCCTGAGAGTGTTAAATAAGAAAGGCCCCTGATCTGAGGCTGTCTCTGTACTCAGTTCCTAGGTAATGAACCGCAACCTAACTTAGCACATAAACTGAAAACCTAACTTAGGAGAATAACAGACAGCTGAGTCTCAACCAGTCTGCCACCCAGCTTCAGCCAATAACAGGCTGCCAACTGATCAGACCCGAGGCCAAATAAGGCACCGGCTGAGCTGCAACCAACCAGCCTATTTCTGTACTTTAAACTTGTTTTCTATATCACTGCTTCTTTGGAGTTCTCTGAATCTTTTCTGAGTGCTGCCTGATTCATGAATCATTCTTTGCTCAAACAAACTACTAAATTTAAATTGTCTAGAGGTTGTTTTGTTAACAAGAGGCTTGTTTTAAAAGGCTCCTACTGAGGCAGGAGAATAGGATCTGGAGGCAGGAAACCTTCACCCAGACTTCCTAGAACTAAATTGAAAGGAAAACCCTAACTTTCCATACCTAAGCAACAAAAGGACCAGAGGCTACTCCCTTTGATCTTTTCTGCAGGACAAATGGGAAATTGGCTGTCAACAGCAAATCAGACTGATTGCATGTGTAGTCTTCTTTTGCAACTTTGTAACTTCACTCCAGCCTCTGAATGGTTGCGGTGCACAACCAGTCAGACTGATTGCAGGCCGAGTTGTCGTTTGCACATACAAGTATGACTCTAACTTCACCCTAGCCTCCGATTGGTTGCAAAATGCCTCTGATAGGTTTGCACAGGAGTGACCTTTGTAACTTCAGCCTCTGGTTGGCTGCTTTCTACAATGAGGCTGATTGCGGGCTACCACTTCATTGAAATGTGGTGAGCATGAAATGGCCAGTGGGAAACTTCTAGGGGGTATTTGGACCCAAAAAGATCTGTATCTGGACCCTTGGGCCGGCGCTCGGGTTTGCTCCCACCCTGTGGAGTGTACTTTCGTTTTCAATAAATCCCTACTTTCATTCTTTTGTTGCTTCTTTCTTTGCTTTGCTGGGCGTTTTGTCCAATTCTTTGTTCAAAATGCCAAGAACCCGGACAACTTGCAGTCACAACCCCTCTACCGGTGACACTACTGCCTCTCAGACAAGTACACCAGCGAAGAGCAAGCAGGTGGCCCGAAGGTGAGGTTTCCTTTCTATCCCCTCAAACTTGTACTTTAAGGGCCACTCAGGTTGTTACAAGTACAGATTGGTGGGTCCCACCCACACCCCAAAGCATCACACCTTGAGAACCCTGAGACCCATTTCCTGTTGACACCTGAGTAGTGGAGGTGTGTGAGTTGAAGGGATCCAAACTTTCCAGGTAATTATTACATTGGCGAACAATACAAGGCCCAGAACACGGTCTCTAACCTACGAGGGACACAGCTTTGAATCCAATAGATGATCCCACTTTTGCAAGAAAACTTCCCGTGACCAGGAAATAAGACGTCCCTTCAAACTCTACCCTAGAGAGCCAGACTCAGTTTCCATAAACCACAAACTGTTCATCTTTGAAACAGGTACCTGGGAGCCAAGGTGGGCAGATCACTTGAGGTCAGGAGTTCGAGACCAGCCTGGCCAACATGACGAAACTCCGTCACTACTAAAAATACAAAAAGTTAGCCAGGTGTGGTGGCACATGCCTGTGATCCCGGCTACTTGGGAGGCTGAGGCAGGAGAATCGCTTGAACCTGGGAGGCAGAGGTGAGCCAAGGTCATGCCTGAGTGACACAGACTCATCTCAAAAAAAAAAGAAAGAAAGAAACAGGTACCTGGGAAACCTTGCTTGTCCCAGGGTTTGGGGAATATCCTGCATATAACCTTAGATAACTACAGTTTTCCCCTTTGGGTAAATAAACAACACACAAAACTCAAGCCAGACCTTGTGAGCATGACTCCCAAGAAAAAGCACTACCATCCTTTCACATTCCTTCCCCCCTGCCTCCCCGCCCCAGCCCACTGCCCCCAATTCCTTCTTCCAGCCCCAAACAAGCCCCTTAACTAAAAGGAAGTCCTCTGGGGAAAGCTGATGACCCCGCGTCTAACACTGCCTCTAGCAAGGCAGAGGCCCCAGAAACTAAAATTAAACTCCCAAGAGCAATTAACCCAGTTCAGAAGACACATGAGAATTTGGCTGTTTTTAATTTTTTGAGATAATTCAGTCCCTGTATAGAAAAGAAAAAAAAAAAAAAAGCTCTGAAATCCACAGTCTTCAACAGTCTCAATTTTTTTTTTTTTTTTTTTTTTTTTACTTTTTGCTCTGTCACCCAGGCTGGAGTGCAGTGGCACGATCATGGCTCACTACCGCCTTGTTGTCGGATGAAACTGAGGGTCGGGCTGCTATTTCTCATGGCCCAATAACAAGATGCAGATGAACTGGGGAAGAAGATTTCTGCAACCGGTTACAGGGAGAAGGCCTGGAAATTATCATCAGACTAACTCAAAAGATTACAAAGTTTTCCAGAGCTTATATACTTTTTAAGCTATATGTCTACATGTAAGTGTGCATTCATCAAAACACGTAAGATTAATTTCTTTTCATCTAAAACTAATGAGTCCTGAAGACCTTCCTCTGGAGCCTCAGTAAATTTACTCAATCTAAATGGGTCCACGTGCTGGAGTGATTAACCTTATCTTGTCTCCTGCTAAATCAGGAAGGTCTGAGGAGTTTGTGGAGGCCTGGGGAGTTTCTTCGAAACACCAATAAAACTTGTTTAATCCTAAACAGGTCCTGTTAAGAATTCCTTCATTATTTTGCTTTAAGGCCCAGGAAAGACCTAGGCAAAACTCTCTTGGTGGGCTTTTGTTACATCCCAGCCTTTGTATAAGGACACCGGCTCTTTGAGCTTTTGATTTTTAACTTAACTAGTCAGTCAGTGCTGAAACAGTTGTTATGGAGGCCCGCGTTAGTGAGACCCGGCCTGCCACAGCCTCGACTTCCTGGAGTCAGGTGATCTCCCACCTCAGCCTCTGGAGTAGCTGGGACTACAGTTGCATGCCACCATGCCTGACTAATTTTCGGGGTTTTTGTAGAGATGGGGTTTCACCATGTTGCCCAGGCTGATCTTGAACTCCTGGGGTCAAACGATCTGCCTGCCTCAGCCTCCCAAAGTGCTGGGATTACAGTTGTGAGCCACCACACCAGGCCCCAAATCTTTCATATTAATCAATCCTCTCCATCAATCCAAATCCTGGCTGGAAGGAAAATAAGGATGAAGACCAAACTAAAGAAGCCTTTCTGCCTTAATCTTTCCAAGATTTTGTTTTAGTTCAGAAGTTCTGTTCTTGAATCCTCCCAGTTCGATTTCTTACAGAAGACTAGGCTGGTAAGAAGCCCTTCTGTTACCGGTTAAGGGTGTCCAGGTTCTTGGTGTTTTGAACTGAGATTTAGACAAAATGCACAAACAAAGCCAGGAAAGAATGAAGCAACAAAAGCAGAGATTTACTGAAAATGAAAGTATACTCCGCAGGGTGGGAGCAGGCGTGAGCATAGGGGCTCAAGGGCTCCGTTACAGAATTGTCTGGGTTTTAAATACCCGCTAGAGGTTTCCATTGGTTACTCAGTGTAAGCTTTATGTAAATGAAGAGGCTAAAGTGAAGTTACAAAGTTATTTTTTTGGTATACACTCTATGTAAATGAAGAGGATGAAATAAAGTTACAAAGTCATTTACTTGGTGTATGCCCTATGTAAATGAAAAGGATATTTCCTGTGGTAGCTGAAGTGTTTCCACTTGATTTAGTTCTAGGAAGTCCTGAGGTTCCCTGCCTCCAGACTCTATTCTCCTGCCTCACTTCTAGGCCAACCTGACCAAGAGCCCAGAAGGATTCTTCTGGCGGTTTTTCTCAACAGCCTTTCCTATCATGAACACCAAAGGGAAGTTGTCCCAGATTACTCCAAATCAGGTATTTAAAATACAAGTGGCCCTAGTCATCTGGGCTCCCATCAATAGACAGTATGTTACCCTCATATAATCAAAGTGGAATTGTTTCTAAGCTACTTTAGGGCGTTTCAGTCATTTTTTCATTGGTTCAATAAGTATGTATATGCCAGGCTCTGAAGAGACACCAGAGAATGGGCAGACCTCTGCCCCCAACTTCACATCCAGTGGAAGCATCTAGACAAATACATGGGTAATCATTGATGGGACCTCAGAGCTGCCTTCACTGTGTGCTGTATGCAGGATTCACAACTCCTCCCAGCTCGAAGGTCCACAGACAGCAAATGGGGTCAGTCTCTAATAAAAGTTCTTTGCAGCCTAAGGGCATATAAGAGCTATTGTGGGCAGGCTTGAGACTCTTCAAACCATTTAAGGCCCATAAAGTCTCCTCATTGAAACTCTTTTCTGATACTTTTCTATTAGGGTGGTGCAAACGTGATTGTGGTTTTCACCATTAAAAGTAATGACAGGCCAGGCCCGGTGGCTCACACCTGTAATCCCAGCACTTTGGGAGATTGAGGTGGGCGGATCACCTGAGGTCAAGAATTTAAGACCAACCTGGCCAACATAGCGAAACCCCAACTCTACTAAAAAATACAAAAATTAGCCAGGCATGGTGGCATGTACCTGTAATCCCAGCTACTCAGGAGACTGAGGTAAGAGAGTTGCTTGAACCTGGGAGGCAGAGGTTGCAGTGAGCTGAGATCGTGCCATTGCACTCCAGCCTGGGTGACAGAACAAGACTCCATCTCAAAAAATAAAAAGTAATGACAAAAATTGCAGTTACTTTTGCACCAACTTAATAGTTATGCCCCATTCCTTCAGGCAGAGCCTGAGCTGTGTGGTCCTCCAGCAGCAGGGCCGTGAGAGAGGGAGATCATCCTCAGGATCCAGCCGACTCCTCGGTGAACATGCGCTTCCCTTTCTCTAGTGGACTAGCATAGGAAGCCCATAAATGTTCCCCAGAAGGATCTGGCCTGCTATACCGCATCTCACCTGATTAATTAAGTCTGCCTAATTGATAGGATTAATAAATCAGAGAATATAGAATCATAAATCTTTAGTCCCAAAAGGAATTGAGTATATTTTTCCAAGCCCCGGATAGTGTTTTGGAATCTCTCTCCCGTGCTTTAGAAATCCTAGAAAGTGGCAGAATGAGGAAGTAAATGCAAGAGTTCCAAACACCAACCCAGGCTCCCACATCACCTGTTTACTACGGATACAACTTTGGGAAAAGTCATTTCTCCAGGTCTAAGATTTCTGGCCTTTTTCTTATCCTGCTTTCTGGCAGAGTAATTATGATAAAGAAAACATGATTTATCATGGTATCATATAATAAAAGTAGAATTGCTTCTAAGCTACTCTTGGGTATTTTGGTCATTCATTCATTTATTCATTGTTTTAACAAATACATATGCCAGGCTCTCTTTCAGGCTCTGAAGAGACACCAGAGGGTGGGCAGACCTCCGCCCCCAACTTCATGTCTAAGGGAGGAATCCAGACAAACGGACAATGATAAATAAAATATTTTTTTAAAAGGGCTGATGAGGGAAGCCCAGAAAGCTCATGGAACACACTGTAAGGGCTCCTTCCTCAGGCCAGTGGGTCAAGGACCCAAAGGGTTAAGGATGAAGAGGGGTCAACTGAGCAAAAAATATTCCGGAAATGGAGAACAGCATGTGGAAAAGAACCAGAGAAGAGGGCATGGTTAGATGGGGATCAGATATGGTTCCAAGGAGGTGGGACAAGCACTGGAGGAGAGTCCAGAGAGACAAACAAGGGTCAGATTGTGCTGTGGCAGAAGATAGGACTTAATCCTAAAAGCCCTTTGACAGCTTCAGGATTAAGGATTAATCCTTGATCCTTAATCCTGAAGCTGTCAAAGGGCTGTAAACATACACTCATTATTCATTATAGGCATCTAACAGACAAAAAAACAAATAATTTCAGAGAGTTATGAGCACCATCAAGAAAGCAAGCAAGGCAGCCTGTAGTTCCAGCTACTCCAGAGGCTGAGGTGGGAGGACTGGTTGAGCCCAGAAGTTCAAGTCCAGCCTGGGCAACAAAGGGGGACTCATAAACTTTTATTTTATTTTTTAAAGAAAGTAAGGCAAAGTGAAAAGAAGTCGGTGGGTGTGTATGGCTGTCACAAGACGCTAACACAACTCGTATCTGGCTGCTGTGAGAAAAACTGAAAGGAAACAAGTCAGAAGTCTTTTGCTTAGTTCACAGAGAAAAAAATTATTTACTAAAGGGTCATTTCTCCAGATACAAGCAATGGACAAAAGTAGGATAAACATGATCCAGAGACTTTTTTTTATCAAAATCAAATCTTAAATAGCAGCATTTATGGAAAGTATGCTATGAGTGAATTTCATGTATATCTTTAACAAGGAGGTCAGCATTTTTATTATTTAAAAATCAACTTTGTTACTTACATTACTGAAACTGATCTTTTTGAACTGAGTTTAAAGCTATCCTTTATCCCATAATTTTTTTTTTTTTTTTTTTTTTTTTTTTTTAAGACGGGATCTTACTCTGTCACCCAGGCTGGAGTGCAGTGGCGTGATCTCAGCTCACTGCAACCTCCACCTCCCGGGTTCATGCCATTCTCCTGCCTCAGCCTCCCCAGTAGCTGGGACTACAGGCGCCCACCACCACGCCCAGCTAATTTTTTGTATTTTTAGTAGAGACGGGGTTTCACCGTGTTAGCCAGGATGGTCTCAATCTCCTGACCTCGTGATCCACCCACCTCAGGCTCCCAAAGTGCTGGGACCACAGGCGTGAGCCACCGCACCCAGCCTTTTTTTTTTTTTTTTAAGACGGGATCTTACTCTGTCACCCAGGTTTGAGTGGGGTGGTGGGAACCCAGGTCATTACACTCTTGAATTCCTGGACTCAAGCAGTCCTCCCACCTCAGCCTCCTGAGTAGGACCCTAGGTGTGTGCCACCACACCCAGCTAATTTTATTTTTTCTAGAGATGGTGGTCTCACTATGTTACCCAGGCTGATCTTAACCTCCTAGCCTCAAGCATTCCTCATACCTCAGCCTCAGTGGGATTATAAGCATGCACCGCCACGCCCGGTTATCACATACATTTATTTGTAAGTCTGACAATAAAATTAGGGTTAAACAAGGTCTTATTTCTACAAGAAATAATTTGAAAATTAAAAGAATTTAAATTTCCTTTCTGGAAATGTTTCCCTCTTAACTGCCTATCAACAGATTATAGAGACACTGAAACTGGCATTGACTTTTCTACATCCAGACAGTCTCATATTGATGACCATCTGCCTCCTGCTTTGATAACTGCTGCCAAGAAAAAGAAAACCCTATGAAGGTAGTGAGATCGCAGTGTTACTGGAAGGATGTCCCTGATCCAGACCCCTTGAGAGGGTTCTTGTATCTCCACAAGAAAGAATTTGGGGTGAGTCCACAGAGTAAAGTGAAAGCAAGTTTATTAGAGAAGTAAAGAAACCAAAGATTGGTTTCTTTGCACATGGACTGCTTGACTGAGTATACTTATGGTTATTTCTTGATTATATGCTATACAAGGGGTGAATTATTCATAAGAGTTTTCTGATAAAAGGCTGAGGGGAAAGTGTCCCCACCCTTTTACCAGAAACTGAGGATTTCTCCCCTTTTTAGACCACATAGGATAACTTCTGGACGTTGCCATGGCATTTGTAAACTGTCATGGCGCTGATGAATTGTAATTAGTGTATAATGAGCAGTGAGGATGACCAGAGGTCCCTTTCATCATCATCTTGACTTCGGTGGGTTTTGGCCAGCTTCTTTACCACATCCTGTTTTATCAGTGGGGTCTTTGTGAGCTGTGTCTTGTGAAACCAGTCCTGCTAACCTCCTGTCTTATCCTGTGACTACAAATGCCTAACTTCCTGGGAATGCAGCCCGACAGGCCTCATCCTCATTTTACCCAGCCCCTGTTCAAGATGGAGTTACTCTGGCTCCAACACCTCTGATAACAGTTGTAAGGACACAACAGCATTAGGCCTTCTAGCCACTTTATTCATCTCTGAGATTTAAGGGTAATTAAATTTTTCTTTTGTGGACAGCATAGGGAAATTCAAACTTCCCCTCTGAAGGTTCAAGTCTAAGTCTATTGAAATGAATTAATAATAGACAGATTTACAGGAAACAAAGCATATAAATTTATTAACATGCCTATGGACATGGGAGTCCTGCAAAAGACTCAAAGGAGAGCCAGATGACTGAAGGTGTTTTTTACCATTCTGAGGCTACGGAAAGAACAGGGGCTTGGGTTTCTTGTTGGGGGAAGTAATGGGCACAGGGAGAATGAAGAGAGGAAAGTATGACAAGCAACGGCTTCTTGTTTTGTAGATAAAAACCTCTCAGGGAATCTTGGAGATCCCCTCAGAAAGAATAGGTGGTAGCCTATGGTAAGAGCTCTCTGTCAGACTTCAAAAGTGTCAGACTTGTAAACTAAAAATAAAATCCTAAGCCCAAGAATTGTCAAAGAAAAGAGTCAAACTCTGTAAAATATTTGAAGAGGTATATTCTGAGCCAAATATGTGTGATGAATGGCTCATGACACAGCCCTCAGGAGATCCCAAGAACATTGCCTAAGGTGCTTGGGGTACAACTTAGTTTTTCAACTTTTTAGGGGAACATGAAACATCGATCAAGTAAGCTGTACATTGGTTGATTCAGTCTGGAAAGGTGGAACAACTGGAAATGGGGGCTTCCAGATCATATGTAGATTCAAAGATGTTCTGATTGTCAGTTGGTTGAAAGAGTTAGGTTACTGTCTAAAAACTTAGGAGTGCCTGGGTTAAGATAAGGCGTCGTGGAGACCAAGATTTGATCATGCAGGTGAAACCTCCAGGTAGCAGGCTTCAGAGAGAATAGATTCTAAGGGTTTCTTATCAGACTTAAAGAGTCTGTTGTATCAGTAATTCCAAAAGGGAGGAGGGTATAATGAGGCATGTCTGATGCCCCCTTTCCACTTCCCATGATGGCTTGAACTAGTTTTTCAGGTAAGCTTTGGAATGTCCTTGCTGAAAGGAGGGGTCCATTTAGCTGGTCAGGGGCTTAGAATTTTACTTTTGGTTTACACAACCAAATGAACAGACTCCCTCTTGGCCAAGGGGTCCCCAAAGAAACCTGAAAAACTGAATTCCCAGCCATCAAGGGAAGGAAAGTTGGACACACTTCATTATACCCCCTCCTTTTTGTGGTTTAGGAACAACTGACCAGCATTAACATTAAAATAGAGATCATAGACTGACAAAACAGACTCCTTGTGGTAGTAAGATACCAAATTCCAACCTGACTGGAGTATAGCATCACATGACAGCAGACCCTGGAGGAAATCAAAATATTTTACCCCCAAATATATTTATTTGACATATTTTGAAATGGCCCTGCAACCTTATACCTTATGCAAAAATTAATTCAAGATGGATTAGAGACTTAAATGTTAG
>NW_012115178.1:6669850-6701593 GCF_000951035.1 Colobus angolensis palliatus
TGGGCGACAGAGCGAGACTCTGTCTCAAAAAAAAAAAATAAATAAATAAATAAATAAGAAAATGTGGCACATATACACCATGGAATACCATGTAGCCATGAAAAAGGATGAGTTCATATCCTTTTTAGGGACATGGATGAAGCTGGAAACCATCATTCTGAGCAAACTATTGCAAGGACAGAAAACCAAACACCACATGTTCTCACTCATAGGTGGGAACTGAACAATAAGAACACTTGGACACAGAGTGGGAAACATCACACACCGGGGCCTGTCATGAGGTAGGGGGAGCAGGGAGGGATAGCATTAGGAGATATACCTAATGTAAATGTCGAGTTAACAGATGCAGCACACCAACATGGCACATGTATACATATGTAACAAATGTGCATGTTGTGCACATGTACCCTAGAACTTGAAGTATAATTTTTAAAAAAAAAAAAGAAAAGAAAAAGAAATGGCCCTGCAAAACCATCTTTTCTGGTGAAAATCTGCAGCCCTAGAGAATCTCCATTAATGCAACCAGGCCTTTCCTTTCTAGGCCACTCCTGGATCTAGGAGAAATTAAATGAGAATCTGACACCTTTAATGTCTGCAAAGAGACATTTGGCATCTATTTTAAGAGTTAAACAAAAAGGAAAGAAAAATGTGGCCAGGTGCGGTGGCTCACACCTGTAATCCTGGCACTTTGGGAGGCTGAGGCAGGTGGATCACCTGAGGTTAGGAATTCAAGACCAACCTGGCCAATATAATGAAACCCCATCTCTACTAAAAATACAAAAATTAGCTGGGTGTGGTGGCGGGCACCTGTAGTCCCAGCTACTTGGGAAGCTGAGGCAGCAGAATTTCTTGAACCCAGGAGGAGGAGGTTGCAGTGAGCCAAGATCATATCATTGCACTCCAGGATGGGTGACAGAGCAAGACTCTGTCTCAAAAAAAATAAAAAAAAGACACGTAAAGCAGCTCAATAGTCAAACACAGGTTTATTTTGGAGAATAAACCTGAGAGGGGCTTCTGGCCTATTTCGGTCAGGAGCACTCTCTCTTACAGTCTAAGAGTATTTATTTTAGGGTGAGAGGGCTTATCACAGGCTTAGAATGTTTCTGTGTGGGGAAGAAGTTTATGGTGGGGTTGGAATGTCTCTGGTCAGAGGGGAGATTATATTGGGGCTGGCATATCTACGGCCGGAGGGGAGGTTTTTTTGGGGCTGGCATGTCTCTGGTCAGGAAGGGGTTTATCTCATGGTTGGAATGTTTCTGGTTGGAGATGTCGTTTGTGGTTTGTGGTCATGCTGACCTTAGCCATTAGGCTGATGCCCTTTGGATTTAGGTGGTTTTTATCAAGGGGAACTTTAGAATGACTGTGCTTGTCCCAGATGGCGATGGTCCTGCACTGTCATCTATTCCCTCTGAAGGTGGCTATCTGTGAGGCTTCATCTACAAAATAAGAACTTTGTCCTCCACAAGCCCCCTTATCTTAACTCAAGCATTCCTTTCTACTTACTTCAAGTCTTTAAACAAATCTTAACTCTTTCAAACCATTGCCAATCAGAAAATCTTTGAATCTACCTATGAACTATAAGCCCCCACTTCAGGATATTCTATATCTTTAGGCTGAACAAATTCCTTGTATTGGATTTATGTACACCTTCCTTGTATTGATTTATGATTTTACCTATAATTCTTGTCTCCCTAAAACATATAAAACCAAACTGTAACCCAACCACCTAGGACACACTTTCTTAGGACCTCTTGAGACTGTTCACTGGGCCACAATCACTCATATTGGCTCAGAATAAACCTCTTAAATATTTTTTCAGAGTTTGGTTTTTCCATTAACAGACTTTGAGTCTCGTTTTCCTGTGAGTTAATCTTTCCTAGATCTCAATAAGGCAGATGAGGGTGGGGGAGCCTCAGAGAAAGCCTGTTTACTGTTTACCTCACTAATGTAAATTTCCTCTACAGATGCAAACCTCACCTACAAAAAGGACAGCTTTTCAGAGCTATTACTGTGTTTGTAGCCCCTCTGAATAGCCATATCAAAATATGCCAAAGAAGTATATTTTAGGGTAGCATATTTAGGTTTCCTTCCACAGCTAGGAAGACCAGAATGGTAAAAAATCATTTTCATCAGCCGGACGCTGTGGCTCACACCTGTAATCCCAGCACTTTGGGAGGCCGAGGTGGGCGAATCATGAGGTCAGGGGTTCAACGCTACCCTGGCTAACACGGTGAAATCCGGTCTCCACTAAAAATACAAAAATTAGCTGGGCATGGTAATGCGTGCCCATATTCCCAGCTACTCAGGAGACTGAGGCAGGAAAATTGCTTGAACCTAGGAGGCAGAGGTTGCAGTGAGCTGAGATCATGCCATTGCACTCCAGCCTGGGTAACAGAGTGAGACTCCTTCTCAAAAAAAAAAGAAAGAAAGAAAGAAAAAGAAAAAAAGAAAAACTCTTAGCCAAATTAAATTTAACAGAGTTTAATTGAGCAAAAAAAGATTCACAAATTGGGCAGCCTCCTGAGCCAGAGTAAGTTCAGAGAGACTCCAACATAACCCTGTGGTAGAAGAAGACTGACAGACAAAGGAAAGTGATGCACAGAAAACAGAAGTGAGATGCAGAAACAGCTCTATTGGTTACAGCTCACTATTTGCATTATTTGAACACGATTTGAACAACTGGCCCCCGTTAACGGCAAAAACTCAGTGATTGGCACAAGAGTAGGTTACAGTCTGTTTACACATCCATTTCAGTTATACTTCACTATGTACAGTGAAACCTTTAGGCCAAACTTAAAATATGGAAGGAAGCAGCTGTAGGCTAAAATTGATTGAACAATTTTCCTCCTTTGGTCATCCTCTCAAATTTGACCAAAACTTTAGTCATTGATGTCACTATCGTCATCATAAATGTACTTATTTTGTCTCAAAATCCACTGGGAAATAGCAGAGCAGTGAGTTTTGCAAGGTGGGAACAAGGACTTCAAGTTATGTTTTGTTTTGTTTTTGTTTGGAGATAGGTTCTCGCTCTGTTGCCCAGGCTGGAGTGCAGTGGCACAATCTCAGCTCACTACAACCTTCACCTCCCAGGCTCAAGCAATCCTCCCACTTCAGTCTCCCAAGTAGCCAGACTGTGGGCCTGTGCCAATACACCTGGCTAATTTTTGAATTTTTTGTAGAGACAGGATTTGCCATGTTGCCCAGGCTGGTCTCAAAGTTCTGAGCTCAAGCAATCTGCCCACCTCAGCCTCCCAAAATGCTGAGGTTACAGGCATGAGGCACTGTTCCCCACCTCAAGTTACTTTTCATAAAAGTTGGAGTAGAGGGTACCACCTTATGCTGTAATGTCTTGTTTACAAGAGAAAAACAAAATCTGGTCTGTTCCAGGATCTGTTTCCTTAAAGTCTTAGTTTATGTCACATTTAACATAAGTGACTGCATTTTTGTTTGGTCTTGTCTGTTGGGGCCTAGTACATGAGCTCAGTCTAAAACAAAGGCCTCCCATAATTTTTTTTTTTAATTCCCCCTTTTTGGTCAGGTTCTCACTTAGGTGAAAGCATGACCAAAACTTAGAGCTTTAGTGCCACTCTCATTACCATCATTTTGGGCATATGGCCTCAGCACATCATTCATAGGTTATGATGTCCTTGTAATCACACATTTCTTCAAGTTTTTGTCATCCCAGTTGAAGAGAAACCATTCGACATTCTAGAAACGGCTGCATACAAACATTTAAAATTTTTGAGAGAATACAGCATGCCAATGACACTACTATTATGACCATCAGGAGGATGATACCAAGAGTTTGGGGTATGCTCCTTAGCCAGGATCTCCATGAACCAAACCAACTAAAATAAAACAGATCAAAGAAAGAGCTAGATAAAGGGTCTACTCACTTTAACCAAGCAGTCTGTTCATTAATCTCCCTACAACTGAATCTCTGTAGTACTCAGTGTATTTTCCCATGTGCAACAAGAAATGCCAGCAACTACACATATACTTCTCTGTTTAGCCATAAGTAGTCTAGAGCAAAACTGTTATTTAGCATAACTTTCTCAAGAGAATTTAAAGTCTATTATGTAACCATAGCCTTGACAGTAGAATCTACTATAGAGCCTATCATGAGGGATAAATTTCTAATCATTGCCTCATTTACTCCCAACTATGGAAAAAAGAGACCTAACAAATGATGCCCATAAAGAAGAGTGAAGACCTCCTGGCAATGTTATCTTTAACCCATGATGCAGGTTAAGAGGAGCGGACCAATGTTCTGTTTCTAATTATGCAATAACAAATGTACCATTAAAATTTCTCACCTACATTGGCCCTTCATCTTCCGTCTATCAACCAGTCCATATATAAGGCTGGTTGCAAAATCCTTCAACAATAAAAGTATGCCCCATGAGTACACAGCAAACCGCCTTTTTTATTTCTAGGCATAGGCAAGGAAGAAAACTGAAAGATAAGAGTCTCATGATAGCAGAGAAGTCTTGATCTGTGACCTTGGGAAAAAGCTGTCCATGTCATGGATGCTATCTTCTTCTGGGGAGAAACTTCCCTGCTTAGCTTTACCTTAAGGTTTCCAATGGGTGTACAGATCCAAGAGTGTGAAGGGGCCCTTCTGAGTTGTGTTATGAACTCAAGGTTCAAGGTCCCGAAGTTTTGCTTTGATGGCAAGGATAGTCATTCTCTGATGTTCTCAGAAGATCCAATCTTCAGGTTCTAGATTGTGAAGGGGTTGATTGTCCTCGGTCAGTGGACCATGAAGAGCTGTTTTTATTTGCTTGGTAAAAATATACTTTGGCATAATGAGCTACTTATAACAACAGCATAGGAAAGCTTTTTGTTTTATTTTGTCTTTTGTTTTGTTTTGTTTTGTTTTGTTTTTGAGACAAATCTCACTCTGTGCCCAGGCTGGAGTGTGCACTGGTGCGATCATGGCTCACTGCAACCTCTGCCTCACGGGTTCAAGCAATTATCTGCCTCAGCCTCCCAAGTGGCTGGGATTACAGGCACCCACCACCACGCCCAGCTAATTTTTTTGTATTTTTAGTAGAGACAGGGTTTCACTATCTTGGCCAGGCAGGAAAGCTTTTATACAATCAGAAAACAAGCATTGAAAATGACAATTGAATGAAATTCCTCCATAAATGCTTACACGACCTATCAGACAGCAGAAATGTACCTGAAGTTTTTTTTAAGAGGACTTAAGTCCTCTTAAATACCAGTTGGTATTTTGGAGCATATTAACAACATATTTATTAAAATATAACTTGAAGAAGGTTAAATATCATTTCTTATTTGACAAGGCTTCCCACGTAATTTAACTTGTCAGATAATCCTGTTTGTCTCTCTGTTGGATACGTCAGGGGCCCGCTGTAGCATCCAAAAGCTAGAGGTCAAAAAAGGCTTAATTTTTTTTTTTTTTGAGATGGAGTTTTGCTTTTGTTGCCCAGGTTAGAGTGCAATGGCACCATCTCAGCTCATTGTAACCTCTGTCTCTGAGATTCAAGCAATTCTCCTGTCTCAGCCTCCTGAGTAGCTGGGATTATAGGCACATGCCACCATGCCCAGCTAATTTTTGTATTTTTAGTAAAGACTAAAAATCACATTTCATCACATTGATCAGGCTGGTCTCAAACTCCTGACCTCAGATGATCTGCCCA
This sequence comes from Colobus angolensis palliatus, assembly GCF_000951035.1. Lineage (NCBI taxonomy): Eukaryota > Metazoa > Chordata > Mammalia > Primates > Cercopithecidae > Colobus > Colobus angolensis. Next base: position 6,675,517 of record NW_012115178.1, read on the forward strand.
CCTCAGCCTCCCAAAGTGCTGGGATTACAGGCATGAGCCACTGCGCCTGGCCTAATTTTTATTTTTTTTTTCTTGGATAGAGTTGTGCTCTGTCGCCCAGGCTAGAGTGCAGTGGTGCAATCTCAGCTCACTGCAACCTCCACCTCCCAGGTTCAAGCAATTCTCCCACCTCAGTCTCCCGAGTAGCCAGGATAACAGGCACGCGCCACCACGCCCAACTAATTTTTTGTATTTTTAGTAGAGACAGGGTTTCGCCATGTTGGCCAGGGTGGTCTCGAACTCCTGGCCTCAAGTGATCCGCCCACCTCGGCCTCCCAAATTGCTGGGATTACAGGCGTGAGCTACCGTGCCCAACCATAAAAAAGGCTTAATTTTGAAGCTGGAATTTGATTTTGGGAAGCCTGTCAAATATGTCAAAGGTTTAAAGCATCTCACCAAACTAGGATCACAGGTCACCATAAAATAATAATTGTTTATTTAGCCAAAGTGGTAATTAAAAGATTTTTTTTTTTGAGACAGGATTCCGCTCTGTCACCCAGGATGGAGTGCAATGGCATGATTACGGCTCACTGCAGCCTCAACCTCCCAGGCTCAAGTGATCCTCCCACTTCAGCCTCCCAAGTAGCCGAGACTATAGTATGTGCCACCACATGCAGATAATTTTTGTGTTTTGTGTAGAGATGGGGTTTTTCCATGTTGCCCACACTGGTCTCAAACTCCTGGGCTCAAGCAATCCCCCCCATCTCACCCTCCCCCAGTGCTAGAATTACAAGTGTGAGCCACCACACCCAGCCAATGAAAAGATTTAAAAAAAAAACAAAAACCTGTACCCCCCCCTTTTTTTTTTCTGAGACAAGGGCTCACTTTGTTGCCCAGGATGGAGTGCAGTGGCGTGATCTCAGATCACTGCAACCTTCGCCTCCCAGTTTCAGTTGATCCTCCCTCCTCAGCCTCCCAAGTAGCTGGGACTACAGGTGCATGCCACCACACTCAGCCAAATTTTTTTTTTTTTGTATTTTTTGTGGAGACAGAATTTTGCCATGTTACCCTGGCTGGTCTCAAACTCCTAGACTCATGCAATCCACCTGCCTCAGCCTTGTATTAGTCTGTTTTCATACTGTTATAAAGAACTGCCTGAGGCTTGGTAATTTATAAAGCAAAGAGGTTTAAAAGACACATTTATATCCAATAGAGACCACACCTGTGTTCATATGGGAACAATTGGAATAATGATATCCTCAAGGTGTAAAACATATTTATATATATATCTCACTCTCAAAAGGAAGGAAATGAAAAAAAGAAAAAAAAAAGTGATAGCTGCAGTTGGTTCTGTGACAGCCATGAAGTGTCCTGGGCCTCCCGAGGCCTCTGACCAATAAACAATCCATGGGCAGCGAGGACACAGTCTCCTTACAGTTTCCATTGCCAACAGACATCCGTTATTTCTTTTTCCCTTGTCTTTTTCCTTTTTAAAAAAAAAAAAACAAACACACACACACCTTGATTCGAGTGTCTTTGTATATGGAGGTTCCACATCTTTCTTTAGGCAGAGACCAGGCAGGACTTCAGAAAAACCCTCATGAGCACAGTGCATTTGAAACATGTTAGACATGTAATTTTAAATGTAGTTTGTACAGCAGTCACACATTTTTGTCCGCCTAACAGATGTAAACTTTGTTTTAAAACTGATCAGTTTTCCCAAAGGGCCAGAATTATTCCTTGTTAGAATTGCTCAGTTCAAGTCTGCTGCTTTCCTACAATTTTTCAAATTTTATAATGGATTAAATACAATAAACTCTGTTTAACAAATAAGGTCTGTGTGAAACACAAAAAAATAAATAAATAAAGGAAAGAGGTTTCATTGACTCACAGTTCAGCATGGCTAGGGAGGCCTCAGGAAACTTACAATCATGGCAGACGGCGAAGGGCAAGCAAGACACCTTCTTAATAGTTTACCTAGAATATTCATGAACACTGTGATAATCATCATGTAAAGTTATTGCCCTGTCAATCATTTTTATAGTCTATGAACTTACGTGTTCACCTGAGTAGGAAACATAAGGTTGAATATAGAGCTATTTTACCAGTAACTTAGGATTTAGCTGTTTTCATTAAATGAACAATATTGAATGTCTTATTTATCAAAAATTACACAAGCAACGATGATTCTGTTTTGGGCTGGGTTTATGATTTTATAGCCCTTATGGCAAATTTTGACACCTTATAGTATTCTGCAGGGATAAATATGAAGCTGCTTGATCAATAAAAGAAAAATGCTGATAATTCTTAAGACATTTCTAATATTATTTTACCAATAATTTTAAAGCCATCCTATTTTTAAAGATTTTATTTAAGTCACATGAACTTGAAGAGCATTTGGGTTTATTGTTTAATTCTGTGAGCATACTTTAACTTCAGCCAAAATTTTGTACCTTATGGCCAAAAACGTATAACAAAATATGTGTACATACACGTAAACATACACACACACAGACACACACACGCTCATACGAAGGTTCTACAGATTTTACTTCAGAACTCTAGCCACGAGACAGTAGTACAAACTCCCCGTTTGCAAAAACAATAATGAAAAAAAAATTGGATGCAAACAGTGAATTTTGTATCAGTAGGAAAGTAACAGCAGACTTAGGCAGAAAAGAAAACAGAGAGATGACAGAAAATTTAGGAGCTTCATAGTTGCAGATCGACCTTGGGGTCCTGAATTTTTTCTTCATGTAAATGTGCACAAAAAGACCACAATATGTCCATTTTGAAACACTTTCAAGTACAAGTGCCATAAAACCAATGGGGCGCCCAAAAGGGGGTCATTCTCCTTGTTTTTCCCAACTCTTAGATGATGTTTTCTACTCTGTTTTTTCTCAGAATGACAAACTGAGTTGCGGCCTAGGGTTTAGTGTAGTGGATTGAAGTGTGCTGATTGTGGGTGGGACCCCACGGTGTGTCACCACTGAGTTATTTCTGCCCTATTATGTGTCTCACTTTCAGTCTACTTTCATAATTAGTAACCTATTATGTGTCTCACCTCTCTGGAGGTCTAGCGCCTTTGAGAAGGCTCAAAACAGACTGACCGAGCTCCTATATGCATTTCCCGGATGACCCTTTGTAAACGAATTTTGTTTGGGATTCCCTGTAGGGTTGCTGCACATTGCAGGGGATCAACCCCCAGACACTCCCACTCAGGACCCAGTCACGCAGGAGCACATTTCAGCTGGGAGGAGCAAAACACCCTTTCTCTTTGGAGTTGAGGAAACTCAGTCTTTCATTTTTCTAGTAAAACAACAGTTCAGTTCCTCATGCAAATGCACATATAAGCCAACTGAGATAAATTTTGGGAGAAAAACCAATGGAAAAGACCCTTTAGAATGTACCTCCGAACTAGAAATGAAATGGGGTACCCAAAAGGGGATTGTTCTCCTTGTCTTTAGAAAAAGGCAATCAAGAAGACCCTTTAGCATACTCCTCCAAACTAGAATCGGGATCCTAAACAACTTCCTAGGAGGAAAAAAAAAAAACCCACCAGCTCAGAATAAATGGAGGACCATCAACCCAAGGAGGTTCAGGGCTCCCAAGTGGCTGGGACTACATGTGTGAGCCACTACACCTGGCTAATTTTTGTATTTTTAGTAGAGACAGGGTTTTGCCATGTTGGCCAGGCTAGTCTCAGACTCCTGACCTCAGGTGATCCACCTGCCTCGGCCTCCCAAAGTGTTGGAATTACAGGCATGAGTCATGGCACCCAGCCCAGAAAGGTGTATTTTGGTGTGACAGGTGTTCTTTTTAACTTAGCTATTGTTTCTTAGCGAAAATTGCTGAGTTCAGAGTGGAGTCTGTGAAGGAACAGGACAAAGAAAGTGCTCTGTATGCCTGGACTCAGCATGGATAGATCTGAAAGAGAGGCAAGCCTATTTTACCTGAGGGCCTACCTTTTATAAACACTTTATCTCCAATAGCTTTTTCACCTTCAGGGCAGGATAGTAACTAAGCCAAAAAGTTAGCAGATTTAATTTTTCTTATCAATTAGTCACTTAAGCTTTTTCTTTGCCTTTGCTAAGGGATTTACTAAGGCAAAGGCAAAGAAAAAGCTTAAGGGAAAATTAGATTAAATAAAAATACTGAAATCTTTGTACAAGTTTCTGCACATCAATAGGCAATAGATGAGACTAATTTGGGAGCCCTCACTTTCAAGTACACTTCTTCAAGTGCAGTCTTGTTTATTTGGAATGTTCCACTGTACCTTTAAATTATCCATAGTAAGATCACAATTTCTGTAAGCCTTCGCTGCTTCCAGGGCCTAATGCTTATGTATGTATGTATAAGCTGGAAGGTATTCGGTTCTTCAGAAATTAAGGATCCCATCATTCTCAGCACACTGTCGCAAGAACAGAAAACCAAACACCGCATGTTCTCACTCATAGGTGGGAATTGAACAATGAGAACTCTCGACACAGGAAGGGGAACGTCACACACAGGGGCCTGTAGTGGGGAGGGGGGAGGGAGGAGGGATGACATTAGGAGATATACCTAATGTAAATGATGAGATAATGGGTGCAGCACACCAACATGGCACATGTATACATATGTAACAAACCTGCAGGTTGTGCACATGTACCCTAGAACTTAAAGTATTTAAAAAAAAAAAAAAAGAAAGAAAGAAAGAAATTAAGGATCCCATTTTACCTCAAATATTGGCTTTGGCTCTCAGATCCCCTTGATCAACTTAGCCAATGATTTTTTCCCCCTACCTAAGCCCCCAAGAAAAAGAGACAAAAGGAGTAGAACACAAAAAATCCCTGCAAATGTCCAAAAGTTTATACCCCCTGCAGTATTGCCATTTCCTACAGGTTTCTTTCTGACTCAGATATAAGAAGCCTCACCAGGCGTGGTGGCTCACACCTGTAATCCCAGCACTTTGGGAGGCTGAGGCAGGCGGATCATCTGAGGTCAGGAGTTTGAGACCAGCCTGACCAACATGGTGAAACCCCATCTCTAGTAAAAAGACAGTATTAGCAGGACATGGTGGCACATGCCTATAATCCCAGCTACTCAGGAGGGCTGAGGCAGGAGAATGGCTTGAACCCGGGAGGCAGAGTTTGCAGTGAGCCAAGATCATGCCACTGCACTCCAGCTTGGGCAACAGAGCTAAACTCCATCTCAAAAAAAAAAGAAAAAAGTAAAAGAAAAAAAAGAAGCCTCTAACTAGATCCAAGCCAGTTGATTATTAGATCCAATCTAATCCTGGATCCAGTCCAGTTTCTGTCATGACTTCCAAACCCAGTTTGGATCAGAAAATTGCTCAGAGAACTCAGAGAGCTCGAAACACAAATCCATGGAGCTTTGGAATCCAAGAGAGAACTTACTAAGATCCCCAGTTGCTGCAAGAGAGCAATGGACACAACGGGCCCAGTGGGTACCTTGATTCACTCAGCATTCCTTGGGGTCACTGGAAGCTCTACTTCAGATCCCACTTCTGATGTCATCTGTTAAAAGAAAATTCTTAGCCAAATTAAATTTAACAGAGTTTAATTGAGTAAAGAATGATTCACAAATCAAGCAGCCTCCTGAGCCAGAGCAGATTCAGACTCCAGCACAGCCACATGGCGGAAGATTTATGGACAGAAAAAGGAAAGTAATGTACAGAAAGTGGAAGTGAGGTACAGAAATAGCCAGATTGGTCACAGCTCAGGGTCTGCCTTATTTGAACACCATTTGAACAGTTGGAGCCTTTTGATTGGCCAAAACTTGGTGACCGGCTCAAGAGTAGGTTATAGTCTGTTTACACACCCATTTAGGTTAGAGTTCACTATATATGGAGAAACCTTTAGGCCAAACTTAAAATATGGAAGGAGGCAGCTTTAGGCTAAACTTGATTGAACAATATCTAAATGTGAAAGGCAGCAATTCTCAACAGGTGAAGACACAGACAGGTGAAGCGCAACCCTGTCTGTGCTCTCTGTGTGCTATAGCAAAGGTGTTACAAATGCTGGGTAAAAGTGGTTGGAAAACACTCATCTAAAGACCATATCAATTATCCGTCTCTCCAGGTTCACCTAGCTCCATCTCAACATTAATTCAGACTATCAGAAAGCAACAAGCCTGACCCTAATTACTGTTGCTACATTTAAAAAATTGCTTTATTAAATCCCCATACTGGGTCTTTTAAGATTTCACGTAATAGCCTTGGCTTTTGTAAAGCAAAGAGGAAAAGGAGGTTCAGCAAAGGAAACTGCTAGTGACAGAGGTGAATAATGGTCAAAGAGAACAGGGAAAATAATCCTTAAAAAAGAAAATACTAGGTTCAGGGTTTAGGTATAAGAAGCCATTACAGACCATAGAAAAAAACAGAAAGGCGAAAATCAGCTTTTTAGCCCAGAATGCACATCTCTTTCCTGTCATCCTTCTTGTGTGCACTGAGTTGAGGAAGGAGAGATCAATTTTATGGAACTGAGGGCTAAAGGCCTCTCATTTTACCTCCCCAGTTGCTTGGATGTCATATCTGCCTGTTGCCGTAAGTTGGACCCAAATGAACAATGGGCCTGTTCACACTGGAGCCTTTTCCAGAGTGATACCATCTGCTTGTGTGATTCATCCATCTTGCAGGGTTACGAAGCACAAAAGCCATAGCTGTTTCTCGGCCACAGCCTGGCTGTAGGAAGAAACCAAACAAGTCTGGAAGCTACCCTCAAGGCAGAAGAACTAGCAGCGGTTGAGATCTCATGGGGAAAACACAGGGGATAAAGTCATGGAAGAAGTTATAAAAGCTGTTTTTCATATTATTTCTCTTCACTAAAATAAAACAATAAAGAAGACAATGGATCATGAGAATTACTAAATGCAGTTCACTATCTTAAATTAATAATGATGGTTATTGTGCAATTATTTTTCCATTTGCCATCTAAGTTTTGCTAAAAAACATTTCAAACTTTTTTCTTCCTCAAAGTTTGTACAAGATGAAACTTCTAGATCTGGTAATAGGACAAAAAAAAATCTGGAAATGTTAGATAAAATATAACAACAATAACAAAATTGTTTCGTTAGATATGCCCACGGCTTAGATGTTTGTTCCTACCATATCTCGTGTTGAAATGGAATCCCCAGTATGGTGGTATTGGAAGGTGGGGACCAATGGGAGGTATTTTGAGTCACCGGGGCAGATCCTTCATGAATATATTAGTGCCTTCCCTCAGGGATGAGTGAGTTCACATTCTATTAGTTCCCACAGAGCTGGTTTAGAAAGAGCCTGGCACCTCCCCCATCTCTCTCTAGCTTCCTCTCCTGCCATGTGATCTCTACACATGCCAGCTCCCCCTCTGCCTTCTTGCATAAGTGCAAGCAGCCTGAGGCCCTCATCAGATGCAGATGCCCAGTCTTGAAACTTCCAGCCTCAGAATTGTAAGCAAAATAAATCTTTTTCCTTATAAATTGCCCAGCCTTGGGTAATCCTTTATAGCAACACAAAAGAGACTAACACAGATACTCAACTGAGTTACAAGAACAAAAGTGTGAAAGCTGAGGTCCTATATTATGTAGGGGCAGGGAAGAAAGATAAAGAGAAGAAATAACATCAAACTAGGAGACCAAAGTCTTGGACCACGGTGAGGAGTTGAAGCTAAGCCATGTGTAGATTTGAAATCTAAATACCTAAATGTATATACACATGGGACACAGGAATCCTCAAGCCAAGAAATAAACATAACTATTGTTCCTGGGCTGGTGATTTCCTCAGAGTATCTAAAAATAACCAACAGAAATCCACAATTGACGGAATCTTTCTCATTCCAGACTGCTTGAAATTCACAGACACAAAAAATCCCTATGAAGAATTTACAGTTAATAATAAAGTAATAATAAAACATACATAGAACTAATACACCATGAACAAGAGTCAGCCTAGACAACAAACTAGGTAATAGAATCTGAAACACTATGATGAATATACTCTTCAATGTTGTAGACAGATAATTTTATTTATTTATTTATTTTGCATACTTGTTTATTTATTTATATATAGAAAGGCTCTGTCTCTGTCTCTTAGGATGGAGTGCAGTGGTCTAACTGCCTGATGGGTTCACCTTGACTGTTGCCTAGATAGAACCAATTTATCAAGACAGGGGAATTGCAATGGAGAAAGAGTAATTCACGCAGAGCCGGCTGTGTGAGAGACTGGAATTTTGTTATCACTCAAATCAGTCTCCCAGAGCATTTGGGGATCAGGGTTTTTTGTTTTTGTTTTTGTTTTGAGATGGAGTCTCGCTCTGTTGCCCAGGCTGGAGTGCAGTGGTGCAATCTCAGCTCACTGCAACCTCTGCCTCCCAGGTTCACATGATTCTTCTGCCTCAACCTCCCGAGTAGCTGGAGTAGAGGCGCACACCACCACGCCCAGTTAATGTGTGTATTTTTAGTAGAGACAGGGTTTTCTCATGTTGGCCAGACTGGTCTTGAACTCCTGACCTCAGGTGATCCACCCACCTCGGCCTCCCAAAGTTCTGGGATTACAGGCGTGAGTCACCCTGCCCGGCGGGAATCAGAGTTTTTAAAGATAATTTGGTTGGTAGAGGCTTGGGAAGTGGGGAGTGCTGATTGGTCAGGTTGGAGATGGAATCATAGGGGGTCTAAGTGAGGTTTTCTTAACGTCTTCTGTTCCTGGGTGCAATAGAAGAACTGGTTGAGCCAGGTTATTGATCTGGGTGGTGTCTGCTGATCCATCGAGTGCAGGGTCTGCAAAATATCTCAAGCACTGATTTTGGGTTTTACAATAGTGATGTTATCCCCAAGAGCAATTTGGGGAGGTTCAGACTCTTGGAACCAGAGGCTGTATGACCCCTAAATTGTAATTTCTAATCTTGTAGCTAATTTGTTAGTCCTGCAAAGGCAGACTGGACCCCAGGCAAAAAGCCGGTCTTTTCGGGAAAGGGCTGTTACCAATTTTGTTTCAGAGTCAAACCATGAACTGAATTCCTTCCCAAAGTTAGTTTGGCCTACATCCAGGTATGAACAAGGACAGCTTAAGGGTTAGAAGCAAGATAGAGTCGGTTAGGTCTGATTTATTTCACTGCCGTAATTTCCTCAGTTATATTTTGCAAAGGCTGTTTCAATGGTGTGATCCCAGCCTAATGCAACCTCAGATTTGTGGGCTCAAGCAATCTGCCCACCTCAGCCTCCCAAGTAACTGAGACTATAGGCATGTGCCACCATATCTGGCTACTTTTAAAAAAATTTTTTGTCAGAGACAGGATTGATATAGTTTGGATGTTTGTCCTCTCCAAATCTCATGTTGAAATGGAATCCCCAGTGGTGGAAGTGGGGCCTAGTAGGAGGTATTTAGTCATGGGAGCAGATATCTCATGAATGACTCGGCGCCCTCCCTGCAGTAATGAGTTCACTTGAGATCTCCTTGTTCAAGAGTCTGGAGTCTCCCTGCTCTCTCTCTCACCATGTGACTTGTCAGCTCCCCTTCCTTTCTGAAGACAGAGTTTCACTCTGTCACCCAGGCTGAAGTGCAGTGGTGCAACCTCCGTCTCCTGGGCTCAGACGATTCTACTGCCTCAGCCTCCTGAGTGGCTGGGGTTACAGGCACACTCCACACACTCAGCTGTATTTTTAGTGAAGATGGGGTTTCGCCATGTTGGCCAGGCTGGTCTCGAACTCCTGACCTCAAGTGATTCACCCACCTCGGCCTCCCAAAGTGCTAGGATTACAGGCATGAGCCACCGCGCCTGGCCTTTTATTCATAAATTACCTAGCCTCAGGTATTCCTTTACAGAAACACAAAAGGGACAAACACAGACGTCTCGCTATGTTGCCCAGGCTGGTCTCTAACTGTCCTCCCATCTCAGCCTCCCAAAGTGTTGGGATTACAGGCGTGAGCCACCATGTCCAGCCCTTTTTAATTTTTTAATTGACAAATACAATTGTGTATATTTACTGTGTACAACATGTTTTGAAATATACATACATTATGGAATGGCTAAATTGAGCTAATTAACATACGCATTATCTCACAAACATCTTTTTTTGCAGTAAGAACACTTCAAATCTACTCTCTTAGCCATTTAAGAATTCAGTACATACATTAACTACAGTCACCATGCTGTATGATGAATATTCTTAAATATTAAAGAAATTAAGAATAAACACCAAGGATAAAGAAGAAAACACCATGAGGAAAAAAGAATAGAAACATCTGGAAAATAATCAAATACACTGACAAGGAAAAATAGTCAATGAAATTAAAAACTCTTCCGACACATGCTACAATATGAATGAACCTTGAGGACATTATGCTAAATATATTGAGTCAGTCACAAAAGACTATTCGCTTTCACTTGTATTAGCAACCTAGAGTAGTCAAATTCATAAAGATACAAAATGGAACCGTGGCTGCCAGGGGCTGGGGCTGGGAGCAATGGGGAATTGTTGCTGAGTAGGGACAGAGTTTCACTTTTGAAAGATGAAAAGAGTTCTGGAGACTGGCTATACAGCAATGTGAATGGGCTTGGCACTACTGAACTGTACGCTTTAAAATGATTAGGATGGTACATTTTATGTTATGTTTACTTTAGCACAATTAAAATAACATTTTTAACTCATTTGAATGGATTAAAATGTGAGTTAGGCCTGGCTAAAGCAAGAAGTCGATTGCGTTTGAATCCCGGCTGAGCCACTTACCACTTATACGACCTCAGGCAAGTCACTTAACCTCTCAACTCCCTGATCTCTCAGAGGAGGGCTACAGCAGCACACAGAGCAGTTGTACAGAATAATGAGATATCACAAGGAAAAGTCAAACGGACACGGTTCCCAGTGTTCCATTGCTAGTAACTGTGATATTCTACTGTGCCATGTGCTTTACCTTCCTTCCCTATTCCCAACTCATAGATCCCTCTTTCTGTCTTCCCAACAAGAATGATTTACTTTCCTATGCCAGAAATGAAGTTCTGGGACAAAAAAAATATATAAGGAGGTAAATCTGTGTATACTGGAAATTTCCCTAAGAGAAATAGATGATTGGTATATGGTAATTTTCCAGAGAAGTCAGGCATTCTTAGGCATTGTTCTCTGTGCTTGTGCAAGAACACTTCTTTTTGCCTGTCAATGGTAAGAGTTTTTTTTTTTTTTTTTTTTGGACAAGGAAAGTAACTTAAAAGCTCCAGTATGCACAGGGATAGACACCATTGTTCTGAGAGATGGTGTACCTTATTTCATCTAATCTAAGATATTTATAGATATATCTATATTTCATTTTAATATATTAGAAGTTGGGATTATCTTATAATTGCCAGTATGTTATAATTTAATTGGAAATAACTTTTTCTTTCTTAGTGGAACATAAAATAATGGTGTGCCTTGAAAGTCCTAGGTGGGAGGATTGCTTGAAGCCAGGAGTTCAAGACCAACCTGGCCAACATAGAGAGACTCCCATCTGTATAAAAATATAAAAAATAAAAAATAATGGTGTATCTACAATCAATGGCTTCTTTGATTTGATGAAACATGATTATTTTGTAAACCAAAGGAATATGCTCATCATCAGCTAGGGATGTCACGATACCAGGAAAGAAAACGTAAAAAAGGAAAGGAGGTGCCCTCATACCCGTAAGAGCTCTCCCCAAACTTGTGTTGTCCTCAGTGTTTCTCTCTGGGTTAGCCACAGTGGTGCTGCTTTACAGATACTCTAACATCTCAAAGAAGGGCTGATATTCAGCTGGTAGGCACTGGTATGGACAATAGTTATTTCTGATGCACATCTATTCTGAGTGGCTAGAGCTCATGCCATACAAGTTGCTCATATTTATAATATTTCCCTGGGCTATAAGTTGTCTCAAATCTGTTTAGGCGGCAGGCAGGGTATAAATCATAAATATCCAGTCTTTCTGAACATGTACACTTTCGATAAAATGATAATTACATCACCAGATATTAATATTAAAGTTTTCATATTTAAAGCATTGTCAGTGATTTGAGTGCTGCAAGGAAGCATCATCCAGAAATCTGGAAATAAGACCAAGCTGTCTTGTGAGAATTAAAAGATAAAACATAATGAATCAGAACAGGGATATGTCATCCTACAAAAATGTCAGAATGGCCCAGGCCTTCAAGACAAAGCTATAATCTGGTTAAATACATTAATTTGCATGAGGAAAGAATAGGCCAATTGGAAACAGGTTACATAGCCTGAAAAGCCTAAAAAGAAAGTCAGAGTCAGTGTAGGCAGTGACCACCCCAGGACAGGCCTCAGGGAGAAGTACTGTAGCCCATTGCAGTTTTGTCACTGTCCTGAAGATAGATACATCTTTATCCGGTGCCATTAAAGATTGGACTCATATAACCAGCTATTCCCGTTCTAGCCTCTGGCTCACCAAACAACCTCCCAATTATAGTTTAGCTTTTCAAGCATGGCGTACATACTGGGAAAGAAGGATCAGCAGGAGGATTCAGGCATCCAGTCCTTTTGGCATTTATAGTTCTTGTTGCCTCAGAGGAAATTAATAAACTGGCCTTCTTGTTTCATTCATCACTGCTATGACCTCAGCTAAGAGGACATCACTACCATTATGCCCACCAGTTGCACAAGAGCCATGCGGAGGAGGGGAGAGACTATAAAAAAAAAACTCACCCTTGAACTCAGAGAGTCAGTAAAGCATCCCAGCAGCAGCTAGTGTGGTGGGAGCAGCACAGTCACAGCCCTGCTCAGATGTGCTGTGTCCACAGGATGAGCAAGACCAGGGGCTGGTCCGGAAGGAGCTCACTGCCTAGTACTCTGTGTAGAGTCGTCTTCCAATAAATAGTAGCTGGATCAGTAAATGAATAAGCTGCAAAAACTTGCAGAATATAGTATTTTGTCCATTTTGTCTTAATCAAGGAGTCCAATCCTCTATAAGCCTTCCATTGTTGCACATTTCCTGTCTTCTTGAATCCTCTTGTGCCCATCAGTGCATTGCTCCCTGCTCACTGTTCTGCCCAAACTGCCCTTCTCAGCCTTTTTATCACAGTGAGCAGGATGTAAACCACCACCACTCCAAGTTCCCAAACATCATTATTTGGGGACAGGAGGGAGTTCCTATCTTCTTGCCACAGTCCTGGCACACTTAACTGCCCTATATAGTTCCAGTTGTTTGTGTTGTTTTAACTTTTTTTTTTTTCTTTTCTTTTTCGAGATGGAGTTTCACTCTTGTTGCCCAGGCTGGAGTGCAGCAGCACAATCTCAGCTCACTGCAACCTCTGCCTCCCAGGTTCAAGCAATTCTCCTGCCTCAGCCTCCTGAGTAGCCGAGATTACAGGCATGTGCCACCATGCCCAGTTAATTTTATATTTTTAGTAGACATGGGGTTTCTCCATGCTGGTCAGGCTGGTCTCAAACTCCTGACTTCAGATGATCTGCCCACCTTGGCCTCCCCAAATGCTGGAATTACAGGCGTGAGCCACCATGCCCAGCCTGTTTTAACTTTTTAGCTAAATCCTTAACTTCTCTTCTCACTTCTCTCTGAGATCTTTGTTGTGCTCTCAGATTCATGAATTTTTACCGTAATTCTCTCACTGTCCATCACATCCTCATTCCCTTATTTCACAATGCCTTATCTAACCAGTCACTATGATTACCACAAATTTCTTTATTACTAGGGCCTAATAACATAAACCACAACATCTCATTAATTCTGCAAGGACAAAATGTCATTTGCGATTACAACACATTTGTCTCTCTATCATGGCCTCTGGGCTGTAGCTCTGTAGAGCATGTTCTCTATGAGTTGGTGATGGCAGGGATTCAGAGGGCACGTTACAATCATCTGAGGACCTAAACAATACCCTTGCTTGGGCCTCACCCGAGAGATGCCAGTTTAATTTCACTGAGTTTCTAATGTGTAATGGTCTGGGAACCTGACCATCAACTTCATGAGTAGATGCCACACTCCTCCTCTGTGCAACTCTGCCAAACCCAAACAAAACAGAGCAAACAAGCCTGATTTCAACCCCCTGTAAGACTGTGGCAGCTTTCCTCTAGACTGGTGATCTATGTCACCTCTTGGTTATGTCTGTAGGAGGGTATGTGGGTTCAGTCAATTACTGAGGGGAATCTTGCTAAAAGATGCTCACAGATGCATCTAGAAGGTTGTATAAAACATTGCAGCTTTTTCCCATCCAGTCCCTTGATACCTGGGGTCTCTTTGCATTCTGATCTCTCTTCTCTTCCTCCACCCTGGTCCTTTCCCCTCTCTTCTGTCTACTTCCCAAGGTCCCAACTCCTCCCTGGAATGGCAGTCGCAGAACCTTCCCGGGAATCATTGGAGGAGCCTTTTGATCCCAGAATTGAGTGTCCTCAGAAATAGTTTTCCATTACTTATACTCACTTATGCTCATAGCATAAGTTCAGTACATTATTATGTTCATTATGTGTGTTTTCCACAATTTTACCAAAGTCTGCTCCTGGGGAGGAGTAAGGTGAAAGAGAAATTAGGAAGGAAGAACTGGAAAAAATTCTATACACCCCCTTATAACAAACAGCTTGGTCTTTACTCATTAAGCAATGAAAGCAATCAGCTTCTGCTCTGCCTTCTCCCACTGCCGAGGGCAAGCGTTTCCCAAACATGAGCCACACCAGGCATGGTGTGCACAGCCTGTCCCACATGAGAGTGGTTGACAGGAACCATAAGTCAAGGGCCCCAGGAGGTGTGTGAGAGTCATAGAGAGCCTTTTCCTCTCATCAAAGCAGGGCCTGCTAGGTTGCTCCTAGCCCAGGAGGACACCCAGGTTCCAAATCAAACAAGAATCACACCTGCTGTTTGCTGGTAACCATGTTAGCCAAGTTCAGAGTGGGAGGGGAGACAGGTTCTTACACATCATTTCCTGCATCCACTCCCTTAGCAGGGCCCTTTATCATCCCACTCTTCCTTTCCTTCCTGGATGACTACAGTCTGTTTCTCAACGTGTGATGTTACTACTGGGACACATAGCAGAGATCCCCAAACATTTTTTCTGAGGTTTGAGATAACCAGTGTCATCATCAGGGTTCTCCATAGGAACAGAACCAATAGGGTGGGGGAAGTAGAGAGACAGAGATTAATTTAAGAAATCGGCTCACACAATCATGAGAGCTGATAAGCCTGAAATCCATGAGTTAGGCTGGCGAGTCCAGCAATAAGTTGATGTCTTAAGTCTGACAGCAATCTGGTGACAGAATTCCTTCCTCTTCAAGGGACCTCAGTTTTTTAATGCCTCCAGCTGACTCAGTGAGACCCACCCATATTGTGGAGGGCAATCTGCTTTCCCCAAAGTCCGCTGATTTAAATGTTAATCACCTATTTTTAAAATACCTGCACAGCAACATCTAGATTGGTGTTTGACCAAATAGCTGAACACAATAATTCAGTCAACTTGATACATAAAATTAACAATCACGATCAGAGTGAAGGGAGGATGTCGACCAGAGAACCTGTAAGTGAGAGAAGGGCATACTGCCGCCAGCTGTGCACCTCATCTCACTGGAAACCCTGAAAACCTTCAGAAAGGGACTTAAAGGAAAAAAAGGCTGGGCACGGTGGCTCATGCCTGTAATCCCAGCACTTTGGGAGGCTGAGGTGGGTGGATCACTTGAGGTCAGGAGTTCAAGACCAGCCTGGCCAACATTGTGAAACCCCATTTCTACTAAAAATACAAAAAAAATTAGCTGGGCATGATGGCAGATGCCTGTAATCCCAGCTACTCAGGAGGCTGAGGCAGGAGAATCAATTGAACCTGGGAGGCGGAAGTTGCAGTGAGCCGAGATTGTGCCATTGCACTCCAGCACTAGGGGCAGAGCAAGACTTCATCTCAAAAAAAAAGAGGAAAAAAAGCACACAGTGGGAGCTCAACAGCTGCAATCGTCAATTGTCTAGAAGGCACACAGTCTACATTCTGAGCAAAACACCCTCACTTCTTGAACTGCTAGATGAATTCCTCATTCTCATTAGTTTAAGCCGTTTAACTTAGTATCAAAGTTGCTCACAAGAGAACTGCAAAGAAATCTGAAGCTTTACATATATTCATGTATTACTTTACTCACATAATATTGTCAATAGTATTAGTGTTGTGACTTCAAAACTGTTTTATGCAAATGTAGAAGAAAGCAAATAAAATACATTGATGTTATTAGGAACAAAGATTTTCAGCATAAGAGAAATTAGATGATATAAAATATAAAACAGAGTTAAGAGGGAAAAAAACTCTGTGAAGTTGAAACTGGAATTCTCAGTTCAAACACATGATTGTGTATTTCCTAGCTTTGTCCACTAAAAGGAACTAAGAGCAATGAGATCCCAGTAGTGATGAGCACAAATAGTACCCACACCTCGGCTTTTAAATACAGTTCCCTATTCAAAAGGACAAGAAATGCTCAGAGAAATGGCTGGTTCCAGGGCTCGGGCAGAGAACACAAAAGACGAGCCAAGGACATCTTCTGCCAGAAAGTAAAAGAAGTACGTAAGGACCAAGGGGTTTATATCAAAAGAAAACAGGAGGAAAACTGTGTGGCGACATCTACCAAAGTAAACATACCCTACGAGCAAGGAATTCCGCCTCTACCCCTATTCTCCTCATCCCAAAAAATGTGTTGATCCCAAGTACCAGAATGTTCCTAGGGGCACATAATCGTCAAAACCTGGAATCATCCTTAATGTCCACCTACACTAGAATGAATAAATAAATGGCAGGAGCAATGAAAAACAAAGAACTGCAACTGCACACACAAGAGTGAATCTCATGACCTTACAGATGAGCAAAGGAGTCAGACAGAAAAGCGTACATCTGGTATGATTCCGTTGACACAAAATTCCAAAACAGGCAAACTGATCAATAGGTTTAGAAATAAAGCTGGTGGTTACTGGTGTGGGGACAAAAGTGATAGGAAGAGGGTATGATTGGGGCTTCGGGCTCCTGGTAATGTTTTTTTCTTGATCTAGGAGCTAGCTATTCATGTGTTTGCTTTGTGAACATTTTTTGAACTATAGACTTGATTTTTTGTGCATTTATCTATGTTATATTTTAATGTAAAAATAGTTTACTTTTTAAAAAGCCAACTTGTAGACTGGGCACAGCAGCTCCTGTCTATAATCCCAGCACTTTGGGAGGCCAAGGTGGGCAGATCACAAGGGCAGGGGTTCGAGACCAACCTAGCCAACATGGTGAAACCCCATCTCTACTAAAGCTTCAAAAATTAGCCAGTCATGGTGGTGCACACCTGTAGTCCCAGCTACGAGGGAGACTGAGGCAGGAGAATGGCGTGAATCCGGGAGGCAGAGGTTGCAGTGAGCCGAGATCGCGCCACTGCACTCCAGCCTGGGCGATACAGCAAGACTCCATCTCAAAAAAATATATAAAATAAACAAAGAAGAGCAACTGTACCTTTGAAATGGAGAGGTATGGTGATGACCACCTTAATCCAGTGATTGAATTTCACATCACAAATAATGGAACACTGTGGCATTACATGCCTCCTGATATGATACAAATTAACCTAATCTAAGGCAGTGGGGCTTCTTAATTTCATTGGAATCACCTGAGGAGATTTTCAAACTCCCAATGATACCTATATCAGAATCTACTGGGGCAGGGCCCGGAGTTGCCAAGCATCAGTATTTTTTTTTTTTTTTTTTTTTTTGAGATGGAGTCTCGCTTTGTTGCCCAGGATGGAGTATAGTGGCGCAATCTCGGCTCACTGCAAGTTCCATCTCCTGGGTTCACGCCATTCTCCTGCCTCAGCCTCCTGAGTAGCTGGGACTACAAGCGCCCACCACCACGCCAGGCTAATTTCCACACCTGGCTAATTTTTTGTATTTTCAGTAGAGACGGGGTTTCACCATGTTAGCCAGGATGGTCTCTATCTCCTGACCTTGTGATCCACCCGCCTTGGCCTCCCAAAGTGCTGGGATTACAGGCGTGAGCCACCACGCCCGGCCTAGCATCAGCATTTTTTAAAGCTTCCCATATGACTGTAATGTACAGTTAAGATATTCTGAACAAAAACATACACTTGAATCTAACTTCTAGTTTAAAGAATATATAGGAGATAGAGCAGTGGTTCTTACTTCTGACCTCATATTAGAACCACCTGGAGATTTTTGAAAGTAGGGCCACCTGGGCTTCATCCCAGGGGCTTCTGATTTAACTGGATTAGAGCAGCATTCAGACATTTGTATTTTCTTTTCTAGGTTTTTAGTTTTGTATTTAAAACCCCCAGTGAGAAAAGAGTGGACCAACTTATTACTTCTTCTTTGTGAGGCCAATTAATCAAAAACAGGGAATGTAGAAGAAAGCAAATAAAATATATTGATGTTATTGGAATAAATATTTTCAACATAAGAGAAATTAGATGATATATAACGTAAAACAGAGTTAAGAGGGGAAAAAAAAAACTCTGTAAAGTTGAAACTGGAATTCTCAGTTCAAACACATGATTGTGTATTTCCTAGCTTTGTCCACTAAAAGGAACTAAGAGCAATGAGATCCCAGTAGTGATGAGCACAAATAGTACCCACACTTCGGCTTTTAAACACAGTTCCCTATTCAAAAAGACAAGAAATACTCAGAGAAATGGCTGGTTCCAGGGCTCGGGCAGAGAACACAAAAGATGAGCCAAGGACATCTTCTGCCAGAAAGTAAAAGAAGTACATAAGGACCAAGGGGTCCTTGGTCCAGGCACAGCCAGGGTTAAAACTTACTGGGAAAGAGGAATAAGTTAACATCAAGAGAAAACACAATCTAGAATGTGGGACATTGTACAAGGCCGCTAGCCTGGATTCTTCAAAAGGTCAAGGTCATGGGGGGATAAAAGGAGGGATAAAACATTCTATGTTAAAATGAAGTTTTAAAATGTAATGTGTGCATTTATTTGAGAGAAACACCTATAAAGACATTTTGGGGGAATGAATGCAGTTTTTTTTGTTTGTTTTTCTGAGACAGGGTCTCGTTCTGTTATCCAAGTTGGGGTGCCGTGGATGGTGTCATCATAGCTCACTGCAGCCTCAACCTCCTGGACTCAAGTGATCCTCCCACCTCAGTCTCCTGAGTAGCTAGGCCTATAGACATGCACCACCACTCTTGGCTTCTTTTTTTTTTTTTTTTTTTTTTAGAGATAGGGTTCTACTATATTGCCCAGACTGGTCTTGAACACCTAGGCTCAAGCGATCTTCCCAAAGTGCTGAGATTCCAGGCATGCATGAACCACTGTGCCCAACCAGAAATTTAAATATTAAGTTGATTTTAGATAGTTTATTTCCTTAGCAGGGATAATGACATTTTGTTTCTGTAGATAAATATCTATATTCTTTTTTTTTTCTTTTCTTTTGAGATGGAGTCTTGTTCTGTCGCCCAGGCTGGAGTGCAGTGGCACGATCTCGGCTCACTGCAAGCTCCACCTCCCAGGTTCACACCATTCTCCTGCCTTTGCCTCCCGAGTAGCTGGGACTACAGGCGCCCGCCACCACGCCCAGCTAATTTTTTGTATTTTTAGCGGAGACGGGGTTTCACCGTGTTAGCCAGGATGGTCTCAATCTCCTGACCTTGTGATCCGTCCGCCTCGGCCTCCCAAAGTGCTGGGATTACAGGCGTGAGCCATTGCACCCGGCCTAGTTAATTTTCTTAGCAGGGGTAATGACATTTTGTTTATGTAGATAAATATCTGTATTCTTAAGGGATGCATGCTGAATATTGAAAAGTGATGTGTCATCATGTGTACATAATTTACTTTCAAATGGCACAACAAAAAAGAAAACCGAAGTACAGAGAGAGAAAGCAAATATTGCAAAGTATTAACAATTGTGAAATTTATGTGGAGAGCACCACAATAATCTTTCAACTTTTCTGTATGTTTGAAATATTTCATAACACAAAGTTGAAGAAATGAGAAAGATTTTAAATAGATAAAAACTTACTCACAAGGCCATGGAATTTCCATCTGTTTTACCTCTCTGCAGGCAAGTCTACTCACAACTCCACCACACTCAATCAATCTTATACCACACCCAGCAATTAAAGGCTGCCTTTCTCAATCTTTGCCCACTAGATGTTGTGCATTCAAACAAGTGTAGAAAATGCTGGGTTATACTGAATTTATCCACAATCAGGCATGGCAAACTCCACCAGGAAGCACTTCTCTCTTGAGCTGACCTCCCTCGCCTATGATATCCAAGAAGACTGGCAGTTATGGTATCCATGACAACTTTTGTATCTCATTTGGGCTTGAGAATCAGGCTTCCTCTAGTCTCTGACAGGGGCACTTCAAAGTAACAAGTCAGCAAATATTCTCCTGACACAATACAAGCCATATATGAAATACAAAACTCTCTACCTCCATGCCCTGGCTAGTCCCTTGCTGTGGGACAAAAATGCTTAAGCCATGATGGTGGGGCTCTCTGGTAAGTATTTAGCAAGGGAAAGGAAACTTTGGAACATGACAGACGGCAAAAGGTGATATCACTCTTTTCCCCCATAATCATCAGAGGCTCTGCCCTACCTGATAAGACTATAAAACAGATAAAGTACTTCCAGTCTGCAAGGAGCTCATGGTCAACCAGGGTGGACAAACACCATGCTTCTAATCAGGCAGACTATAATAAACTGCACGATAGGGGTGTTTCCAGAGTGGTGTGGGTCTACAGAAGAGGCAAGTGT
The DNA here is from genome assembly GCF_000951035.1 of Colobus angolensis palliatus. Lineage (NCBI taxonomy): Eukaryota > Metazoa > Chordata > Mammalia > Primates > Cercopithecidae > Colobus > Colobus angolensis. The sequence continues at coordinate 6,696,178 of NW_012115178.1, forward strand.
TAATTCTATCTGTGGGTGTTGGAGAAAGGTACACAAAGCAGTTCCTTGGCTTTGGCAAGGGAAATGTCGAGAAATGAAGGGAAGGGCATCCAGGCCAGGCAGAACCGTGCCAGCAAATGCACCAGTATGTGAAAGCACCCAGTGTGTTCAAGAAGTGGCACCAATTTGGTGAGGGGAGAACAAGACAGGACCAAGATGGCCCGACTTCTTTGCAGCGCAAATTTTACGTACGTGATTTACTGATCTGCTCTCCTCCTCCTCCCCTTCTCCTCCTCCTTCCTTCCTTCTTCCTTTCTCCTTCTTCCTCTTCTTTTCTTCTTCTCTCTTTAAGCATTCAAAACAGATCTTGCACAAGAACTCAGGGGAGGGAGCACCTTCCACAAGTGGAATTCTAAACAGGGCTTTCCTAAGGCTCAGAAATGGCAGGCGCCAGGGTAATAGCTGCTTGATAAGCAAACTGTAGGTGTCAGAGCAGGAGATTCCAGGTCACCACAGTGCTCTCAGTGCTCCCTAAAACTAGGTGTCTGAGTTCTACAAGTGGGACAATGCAGATACTACTTGTTAAGAGCATACATTTATTCAGTTAATTTTTAAATTACATTATCCTTGTCAGCACTAGTGATAAAATAAAAATGGCTAAATTAGTTGTGTCAAACACTGTTGGACATCATCTCTGTGGTGGTGGTTGTTGTTTTTGTTTGTTTGTTTTTTGTTATGGAGTCTTGCTTTGTTGCCCAGGCTGGAGTGCAATGGCTCAGTCTCCACTCACTGCAACCTCTGCCTCCCAGGTTCAAGTGATTCTCCTGCCTCAGCCTCCCAAGTAGCTGGGATTACAGGCATGCGCCACCATGCCCGGCTAATTTTACATTCTAGAAGACGGGGTTTCACCATGTTGGTCAGGCTGGTCTCGAATTCCTGACCTCAGGTATTCCACCTGCCTTGGCCTCCCAAAGTGCTGGGATTACAGGTATGAGCTACCGCACCCAGCTGACATCATCTCTTTAAAAACTCCCAAAGACTCCACAAAATAGGTACCATTATTATTGCCATTTTACAGATCAGAAAACTGAGACTCAGACTTCAATAACTTACTTAAAATTACACTAGTAAGTGAAGAAGCTGGAATATGAATTTCATAAGCCCAACTCCAAAGCCTATGCTTGATTACTTAAGTATGTAAGACATTTAAATAATGGTTCTGTTATGGTCTACTGTTAGGCACAAACAAAAGTATTTATTTAGGTTTCTCTGTACTTTAGAGTTGCCAAATTCTTGCTAATATTTTATACTCCCCACAGCACAAAATAATACTGGACACCATTGTTCACATTCGTATTGATTCGTGAGAAATATGTAAGGAAACATTATACTAGACCCTTACTAGTGAAAGAAAATTGAGAAAGAGCAAGAGACTTGGTGGGTGGATTGGCTGGTATGTCTGTTAGTCAGTGCATCTGTCTGTCTCTGTCTTTCCCTCAGGTTCTCTTACTGTGTCTCCCTTTCTGTCTCATGTCTGTGTGTCTGTCTCTTTCTATCTTATTTTTATTTTTGCCTCTAAGTCTCTCTGTTTCTCTCTCTCTCTCTCTCTCTCACACACACACACACACACACACACACTCAATTAAATTTCATAGCTACGACCGGGAGTGGTAGCTCATGCCTGTAATCCCAGCACTTTGGGAGACTGAGGCGGGTGAATCACCTGAGGTCAGGAGTTTGAGACCAGCCTGGCCAATGTGGTGAAACCCCATCTTCACTAAAAATACAAAAAGTAGCCGGATGTGGTGTTGTACGCATGTAGTCCCAGCTACTGGGGAGGTAAGAGAATTGTTTGAACCTGGGAGACAGGGAGCCAAGATCACGCCACTGCATTCAGGCCTGGGTGACAGAGAAAGACTTGGTCTCAAATAATAATAATAATAAATAAATAAATTTCACAGCTGTACATTGCTTCCTAGACCTGGAACAAATTAATATTCTAGAATCAAATAGATATCATAAAACATTCCTGTAGGAAGCCTCAGGTCCCTAGGAACTCAAGTTATCAGCTAAAGGGCACTAAAGGACAACAGTAAAAAATATGGGTTCTGGCTGGGCGTAGGGGCTCATACCTGTCATCTCAGCACTGTGGGAGGCCGAGGCAGGCAGATCATCTGAGGTCGGGAGTTCGAGACCAGCCTGACCAACATGGAGAAACCCCATCTCTACTAAAAATACAAAATTAGCCGGGTGTGGTGGTGCATGCCTGTAATCCTAGCTACTCGGGAGGCTGAGGCAGGAGAATTGCATGAACCCGGGAGGCGGAGGTTGTGGTGAGCCAAGATCGCACCATTGCACTCCAACCAGGGCAACAAGAGCAAAACTCTGTCTAAAAAAAGAAAAAAAAAAAAGAATATGGGTTCCAGGGTCATCCCTTATATGAACTACAGTCTCCTTGTCTGTGAAATGGATAACGTTGTAACCATCATATGGAGCTGTTGTAAGGATTAAATGCAATAATGTGTACAAAGTTCTTAAATGCTAAGCAATAGCAACATTGCTAGTTACTATTGTTACCATGATTATTGACAATGCCTCAATTGCTTTTAGACGCTTAGCCTCTAGGTAGGACATGGCACACAGTAGGATCTCAGAGAAAAAAGACACAGACAAACATACCAAGACACACATAGAAAGACATGAGACAGACAGAAAGACAAATAAAGCAAGGGAGAGAGACTGAAGAGTCAGACACACAAACACACACACACACGTGCGCACACACACACACGAAAGAGACACAGAGAGGAAAGAGAGGAAGAAGGAAGAGACAGAAACAGACTAACAGACATGTTAGTCAGCCCACTAACCAATTTTTTGCTCTTTCTCTCTAAATATTTCACTCGTATAGGTCCAAATATGTTTCCTTCCATGTTTCCCATGAATCAGTGTGAATGATGAGCAAGGAGGTCACGTTCTCCATTCCACCTCCAGGCTTCCCATGCTACAGAGAGGAGCTTACAAATGGGGAAGAGGGTGGCCTCATCCGACACAGTACCACAGAAGCAGTGAACGGCTAGCTAAGGAGAGAGGTGCCCCAGGGGCAAGCTATGCTGGACAACAGGGCAATGCTGGGTTTAGTCAAGTCCAGAATCTGCAGACCTCATTTGCCGAGGCCTCCTTAATTTAATGAGAAGGAAATCCTTTTTTATCCCTGGGAGAACCAGTGAACAACACCACAGCAACTCACCTCCACAAACAAATAGAGCAAGCTTTCATACCCACATCAAAGGGAAAAACAACTCTGTCTTCCAAAAAAGACATTTAATCCAGCCAAGGGAATTCCTGGATCCTCTCTGTGTTGGCCTTTAGAACACTATTTTCTGTTGTTGCAGCTGTACATTGTGAGCTTTCTAACACCTGTCATCAACATACTTTGATAAAGTCAGGTGAGTATGGATGAGATCACACAACAAGCAGTCTTTAGGGAGCAGAGATCAAGCAAATCATTGTGGAGAAGATATTTTTCTTTCGTATGATGCCAGAGAAAGACTGAATCATGGAGAAAGACTTGAGGAGCACCAGAGTTCTAATACTCAAACTGAACCATCCCAACCCCAGCTAACTGCATTTCTTGGACTGCATGGGAAAAAAGGAGACATTACCAACAGGATGTTGAACTGATTTCAGCTCCATGAGTATGATCTCTCTTTCCTCCTGTCAGCTGGCTGGGACAGCACCCTTCTTCTTCCCTGAGGACAGATTCTGTGCCACTTCATTCCCTCACAGCCACCTTCTTGCTCCCTCCTCCTGCTTCCCCAAGGCTGAGGCCAGCTAATTTGAGCCGTATGATATTGCTGCCACCATTGTTACTAAGCTCTTCTGAGCCCTCTTCTGTAGAGCTTAGAAGTTACAGAAGCTGAAACTCTTCCAGAAGTTACAGAAAGCTGGAAACTCTCCTCTGCCCTCCAAATCAAAATCACTTAATCTTGTCAGCAAAGGACAGCTGTCCAAACCTGCAAGTTGAGCTGGAATAGGAATCCTAAACTACTGTGGGCCCTGACAACATCAGTCATTAATGAGGACATCTTGTTCTTCACATCTTTGAATTTCATTTCAGAATCATTCCTCAGAAGTAAGAGGCTTCTAAGGAATGAGACCAGGCACGGCGGCTCATACCTGTAATCCCAGCACTTTGAGAGGTCAAGGCACTTGAACCTGGGAGGCAGAGGTTGCAGTGAGTCGAGATAGCATCACTGCACTCCAGCCTGGGTGGCAGAGTGAGACTCCATCTCAAAAACAAAACAAAACAAAACGAATGAGGAGTTACTCAGCCTACCACCTTTTTACAGATCTCCAGCAGATGAAGTCACGGAAGCCAACAAACAGATCATTTACTTTTATTTCTAAAGAAGTTCAGCTAATCATGGACACGGATGGTGGTGACAGTTGCACAACAACGTGATATACTTAATGGCACTGAACTGTACACTTTAAAATGGTTACAACGGTAAGTTTTATGTTATGTAATTTTACCACGATTTTTTAAAATTAAAAAAATTCTAAAGAATAAATTGGCCAGGCATGGTGGCTCACTCTTATAATCCCAACACTTTGGGTGGCCCAGGTGGGTGGATCACTTGAGCCCAGAAGATCAAGACCAACCTGGGCAACATGGCAATACCCAATTTCTACAAAAAATACAAAAATTAGCTGGGCATGATGGCATGTGCCTGTAGTCTCAACTACCCAGGAGGCTGACATGGGAGGATTGCTTGAGCCCAAGGAGGTTGAGGCTGCAGTCAGCCATGATGCTGCCACTGCACTCCAGCCTGGGTGACAGAGTGAGATTCTATTTCAAAAAATAAAAAAGAATAAATTGAATTCAACATTTTTTAAAAGTACAGCTATGTTCCAGGTAGCTTAATGATTGCTGATTTATTATTATTAAATTATTTTTAAGGGAATCTTAGTAGTATAGAAAGATTACCAGCTTCAAGAATCTGTAAAAATCAAAAGCAGAAAGATACATGTCTTTATGTCAAAAATGCCATTATGGGGCAGGTGTGGTGGCTCATGCCTGAAAGCCCAGCACTTTGGGAGGCCAAGGCAAGAAGATCCCTTTAGCCCAAGAGTTCGAGACCAACCTAGGCAACACAGTGAGACCTTGTCTCTACTAAAAATGAAAAAAAAAAAAAAAATTAGCCTGGTGTGATGACAAATGAGTCAGGAGGCTGAGGCAGAAGGGTGGCTTAAGCCCAGGAGGTCGAGGCTGCCGTAAGCCATGATCATGTCACTGAACTCTAGCCTGGGTGACAGAGTGAGACCCTATCTCAAAAAAAAAAAAAAAAGTCTTTACATTAAAAATAAGTGCACTCGGCCGGGCGCGGTGGCTCACGCCTGTAATCCCAGCACTTTGGGAGGCCGAGGCGGGCGG
>NW_012115178.1:6701738-6753924 GCF_000951035.1 Colobus angolensis palliatus
AAAAATAAAAAATAAGTGCACTCTTTCTGGCATATGAATACTGTCCCATGAGTAAGATTTTCTAAAGAATGTCACTAAGCTTTTCTTTCAGAAACTGGTTCTTCCACAATGGCAGCTAGAACATTCAGATCAGAGGAGTGGCTTATAAGGGTTTCCAGTTTTTTCTTTAACAATAATACGTTAAACAGTTTGTTCTCATGATACCTCTCAGAAATGTAAAGAGACATAGTACTCCATTAACATAAGTGGAAAATGTTATTTGCTTTTGCAGATGGTGAAATTAAGGCATGAAAAACCTAAAAGACTGAGCTGAGATCATTCCATGAGAAGAGAAGTTCAGATTTTATATCCAGAGGCCACACTTTCCTGCCTTCTGGATCAAGATCATTTAAGAAACAAAGGTCACTCACTGTGAATCGATTAACTCCAATGAACATCCATCCACTCACAGAAGCACCTACTCTCCTGAATCATGCCTGTTGACTCACAATCCCCCAGGAGAGTACAACACAGGAAGCCCCAAAGTGGAGGAAAGCCCTGCATGCGGCTTACCTTTAGGGAAAGGGAAAAGGTGCAATTAATTGTTAACACTGTCAGTTTCACCGACAAGCAGTGAGGGAACTGCAGAAGGTCTTGCAGGATAAGGTAGAAGGAGAGCTCAGCATAGGTCAGGTTCTAACTCACAATGGATGTCAAGCACAATGACAAGGCACATCAGTCAAGAGTGATCGTGGAGACAGAAAACCCAACGATAAGCCTAAGTAAGAAAACAGATTATGACTATCTCTTGACTGCTGCCAGGCCAAGCTGCACCAAAAACAAAACAGAAAGTAATGAAATCTATCAGGAATGAATCTCACAGTTCCCTACCACCCTACCTACAAACACATCTGCACCTGCCCTGAATTTCATATCCTCCCCCGCAGCTCCCACACTCCTTAAAAGAAGAAAAAACCAGCCATCCCCTTCCCAACACGGGTCATCCTTCTTGTGTTCTGGCTCCTCCTCTGGCCCCCTCCTCAAGCTATCTATCACCTCTCCCATTTCCTTCACTTCTCCCTTTCTATTGCCACCATTCCTTTAGCATGGTGGTCCTTAGTATTTGTGGATCACAAATTTCTTTGAGAAGCAAGTAAACTTGCATGCTATTTCTAAAGGCTCGAGAGATTCCCAGAGCCCTGGAACCCAGGTAAAGAATCCCTGCTTTAGCAAAAGTCTCTTCCACCTTAAACCTTAGCTGCTAGTGGACATCTCTCTTTCCTTTCAAAGCAAGCTTCTAGGACACAGATCTTTGTGCCCCTTTCTTCCCACTCTCTCCTCAATCCCCTGCTCTCACTCCACTAAAAGGAATCCTGCTAAAGTTACCATTGACAGTCCGAATGCCAAACCCGAGGAGTATTTTTCCCCTCTCATATGACCTCCTGCTGTATATCACAGCAACCCATCCCATATCCTGACACTCTTTTCCTCAGTGTCTTGACATCACTGTGATAAATCCCTCTTAGAGCCTGGCCAACAATGTCTTCTTTTCTAGGAAATGTCCTTAACACCCAGTTTGGCCCCCAACCACCCTGTTTTTGTACATGCAGGCCTCCCGCTTCCTGCCAGGGCTGACCACCCAGGGGTGGGCCTCACCAAGCAAGGCCAACCAGTGACTTCCCTAGAATTTTGGAATAGAGAAGAAAAATGAAGTTATTGGATTTCCCAAAATGTTCTAGCCACAAATTCCAGTTACATGCCTCTATCTGCATATCTGACTACTCCTGTATCTGTGTAAGACATTCCTTTCTTTCCTTCAGTCGGTTTCCATTGGCTTCTGTTATTTGCCACCAATGAGTCCTGACTAATATAAACATTCCCTTGCTCCCAATTCACCTTTTCTCTCTCTGGCTGCTGCTTCTCATTCTTCTCAGTGGGCAACTCTTCTCTGTCTGCCCCTTAAACACTGGTTTATCTATCAGAACTGTAGGGGAAAATGGTTAGCAAGACAGAAAATTAGTCGTGTCAGGGAACCAGATTGACTGAAGCCTTTGGATTTAACTGAACCAGGCCAGGCCTCACTCAGAACAACCTATTTGCTAGACAGGTTTCCACGGGAACATAAAATCAAGAAAAAAACAATCTGAATAAATAGCTCCAAAGTTGGCTTTCATGAAGCCATACTTTAAAGATGAAAGACTCAGAACATGTATCATTTTTTAGAAAAGACCAGGACCACCAAAAAAATACATATATATATACACACACTAATGTATGTCTGATTTGTAAGATCCAATAATCTGGACACTTTCTGATATGATAGTCAAAAATCTCACTATAAAAGGGGATGGGCTCCTAACATTAGAATCTCTCTGATGTGGCACAGTGGGGGGTACAAACATTACTGACTGGTAAACTACTGAAAATAGCAGGTTTAAATCTAACTGTGATCCAGGATATAGGCTGTCCTGTGGGATAACTGATCTGGACTCTCAAAGGACTCAGGTCATGGAGAACCTAGGAAGGTTGAGGGACTTCCTAGACTGAGATCACAGAGGGATCCTTCCTCTTCCCAACCCCTGCCGCAAAAATCCTATTCCTCTGTCTTCTCTATCTTGAGAAATGTCAAGTTGACCAAGCCAGAAATGTCTCCCTTTCTTGCTCCATAAGTAATCAATTGCCAAATCCTATGTATCTTATAAACTTCTCTATCTCTACCCCACTGTCCTGTTCTTGTCTTCATTGTCTCTCTTAAACTAAATATTAAATAAGCATCCTCACTAGTCTTTCTTGCCTCCAGTCTTGCTGCCCTCCAATCTATCTTCCACCCTTCCTCTACAGAGGATGTTTCAAACACAAAAGTCTAATCACATCACCACCCTGCTCAAAATCTTTCAGTGGCTTCCTAGTGTCTTCAAGATAAAATCTAACAAACTCCTTTTCCATGGTAGGCAAGGCCTTCCGTGATCTTCATCCCTGCCTTCCTTCCTAGTCTCAGTCTTCTTTTGCACCCACTCACAGCCAGTTCTCCAGACATACTCGATTGCTGTGGTGACTCTGAGTACATGCTGTCCTCCAGAGCCACTGGGCCTGCACACATGCCATTCTCTGAGCTACATACCATCCCCTCCACCTCCATACCAATCCCTCCCCACACACTCCTACTAGAGAAGATATGTCTGTTGGAAAGCCTTGTCTGCATTGCCCAGATCTACTTAGAAGCTCCATTTCTCCGATGGTCTCATTGACCCAGATATATAACCTCATGAAAGCAATTTATTTCTTTGTATTAAATTATTTGTTTATGCAACTGCCTTCCCTGCTAACTATAAGATTCTTAATGACATGGACCTTGTTTTTAATTTGGCTTTTTTAAGTGTCTAGTCCATTCTCAGTTTATAGTAGGCACTCAACAATTGTTTATTTTAAAATTGACAATCATCCCAGTGAAATTGTTTATTTCTTTGTTTTTAAGGACTTTAATTTCCAAATCATAAAGAGCTATGACCAGCTAAAAATAGGAACAAAAAAAGAGACTGGGAATGTGAGCAACTGCAGGAAATGAATTATTTGAAAGTCAAGCCTTTGGCCTTTTCCTTCTCAACTATGAGATAAACCCCAGTCTTCAAAGAATGTTGGGTAAAGTGGGGCTGGGTGGGTTAGGGGGTTGACATGCAAAGGATGAAACAAGCTTATTTTGGATATGGAATTAATTTTATTGGACTAATGAAAATTTACCCACACCCCTATGTTCTAACTCTATGATTTTAAAAATACAATATTCTATGCACACAGGAGGTGGTAACCAAGGGTAAAAAGGAGGAGACTGGTGCCTTCTCAATCTCTGACGAACAATGCAAAGATTGTAGAGATCCAAACAAAAGGATCTCTACATGGAGCACTGTTGATACCAAATAATTTGGCCTCAAGGAGGGATTCTCCACGTTTTGCATACCACCAATCACTCTCAAAAAGCCGAGGTCCCACCCACTACACAGCAAAAGCCCATTTCTGTTTTGTTTTGTTTTGTTTTGTTTTGAGACAGAGTCTCGCTCTGTCGCCCAGGCTGGAGTTCAGTAGCACAATCTCGGCTCTCTGAAACCTCTGCCTCCCAGGTTCAAGTGATTCTCCTGCCCCAGCCTCCGAGTAGCTGGGATTACAGGCGTGTGTCACTTCACCCGGGTAATTTTTGCATTTTTAGTGGAGACGGTGTTTCACCATGTTGGCCAGGCTGGTCTCGAACTCCCAACCTCAGGCGATCCACCCACCTCGGCCTCCCAAAGTGCTGGGATTATAGGCATTAGCCACTGCACCCAGCCACAAAAGCCCATTTCTTTAGAATACATTTGTATGTTTAACTTCTTCTTATAATTATATTTATGATACAGAGTAAGCTTTAAGAACAGAACAACAACGCAGCAGTGGAATTGTTGGAGCGAATTCCATTGTAACTTCTTGCTAGCTGTATGAGAACACTGTGGCCAGAGCTCAGGAGGCCTCCAGGGAATAGCTTGCTCTGGGAAATACAGGCTTTGATTCAGGCGGCATTGAGAAATCCTTTGAGGGAGACCTTCCATCTGCTGATGAGAAGAATGCTTCCCTCTCATTCTTGGCACCCTCACTTGGCTGGCAAGGTCAGGTGTGTTTTTCCAGTGACTAGCTCACAGCAGGGATAGAGGAGAGAAGCCCTTGGGGGCTGAGACACTAAGGGAACCAGACTGCCCAGTGTCTGGTCAAGGTTTCCAAGGTATTTTTCAAGGTTTCGTTTCCCAGCATTCTGTTTTCAGTTTACCAAGAAAAAGTTCCTAAAGAGAACCTCTTTAGTGGCCTTTGAAGAAGGACAGAGAGAGGGAGGCAGAGCCCAAGGGCCCTGTGAGCAGAGTGGGAAGGACATGGAGCAAAGAGGCTTACACAGTGGGGAAACTAGGGATTAAAGATAACAATCACTTTGAGAAATAACGTAGAGAAAGAGAGAGAGGGGAGGAAACATACAAATACCAGAATGGACGAGTGTATACCAGCTATTCAGCTAAAAATGAAGAAAGAAAATGGACAGCCAGAGATAGCCTTTGAGAATTTTGTTGAAAAACTATTTTAGATGAACTACCGTAAAAGTACTGTTAACAAGCAGGAAAATTTTCAGGGGGAACATTAGAATTTCAGCTTCCTGCATTCGGTTGTAAGGGACAAGGAACTAGTCACGCAGTGGAGATGAGAGATAAGCCAGGAACGAAATGAAAATTTTGAAAGTCCCTTGCATAGGGATAGCAGGATAATTATTTAAAGCATGATCGCAGTAATTTAGGTCTAAAATGTCACCACCATTAATTCTAAGTTTCACTGTAGTCTGTTAGGGAAGAGTTCTCTGGAGATTTTGAATAACTGCTTCTTGAAATGGAAACTCTGCAAAAACAATTGACATTTCTACAGTCCTTAAGGAATAGAACTTTGAGAAAAATGACTTCTCAGGTGGCTATCTGAACATCAGTGTTCATCCTTGCTTTATGTCACCCTCATTAATCAGTTCATATTAAAGATAATGCCATACATGTAATTATATGGCATAGCATTATGTTAAGCATTTAAGACTATCATATTGCACCATATCTTGGCCATGGTGATGTATGGCCCCAATATGAGAACAAGTGTCAATTTTTCATAGATTTTCATCTGTATTCATGACTCAAGGGCCTTTAGCAAATTAATAACCAAAAGAATTTACAGTAGGCTCCTTTATAAGTCCACAGTCCATTACTTAGCATACTTCTCATTTGTTTTAGCTCTTAAAAACTTATTCAGCTTCCTAAAAATACGCTTAACCTGTTTTCCAATTGCCCTTATTCCTGTGTTAGATGTTTGTTTGTTTGTTTGTTTGTTTGTCTTTAGAGATTTGGTAAGGGGGCGGGGGTCTCTCTATGTTACCCATGCTGGACTTGAACTCCTGGACTCAAAGAATTCTCCTGCCTCAGCCTCCCAAGTAGGTGGGACTACAGGTGAACACCACTATGCCTGGCTTTTTGATTTTTTAAAATCTAAGCATACGTGGATTCATTTACTTTATTTTATTATGATTTTTTTGAACATGTATTTTAGGTTCAGGGAGTGCAGCTTTGTTACATAAGTCAACTGCATGTCACTAGGGTTTGTACAGACAATTTCATCACCCAGGTAATAAGCATAGTAGCCGATAGGTATTTTATCTGGTCCTCTCCCCACTTCTACCCTCCACCCTCAAGTCAGCTGCAGTGTCTGTTGTTGCCCTCCTAGTGTCCGTGTGTACTTCTTGATATAAGCTCCTACCTATAAGTGAGAATATGTGGTATTTGGTTTTCTGTTCCTGCATTAGCTTGCCTAGGATAATGGCCTCCAGCTCCATCCATGTTGCTGCAAAGGACATGATCTCGTTCTTTTTCATGGCTGCCTAGTATTCCATGGTGTATATGCACCACATTTTTTTATCCAGTCTACAATTGATGGGCATTTAGGTTGATTCTATGTCTTTGCTATTGTGAATAGTGCCATAATGAACGTATGTGTGCATGTGTCTTTATGGTAGAACAATTTGTATTCCTTTGGGTATATACCCAATAATGGGATTTTTGGGTTAAACAGTAAGTCTAGATTTTGCTTTGTTTTATTTTGTTTGAGATGGAGTCTTGCACTGTCGCCCAGGTTGGAGTGCAGTGGTGCGATCTCGGCTCGCTTCAAGCTCCGCCTCCCAGGTGCACACCATTCTCCTGCCTCAGCCTCCCGAGTAGCTGGGACTACAGGCGCCTGCCGCCATGCCTAGCTAATTTTTTGTATTTTTAGTAGAGACAGCATTCCACTGTGTTAGCCAGGATGGTCTCGATCTCCTGACCTCGTGATCTGCCTGCCTCAGCCTCCCAAAGTGCTGGGATTACAGACGTGAGCCACTGCACCTGGCCTTGTTTTGTTTTTTTTTTTGAGACAGAGTCTCGCTCTGTCACCCAGGCTGGAGAGCAGTGGCATAATCTCTGCTCACTGGAACCTCTGCTTCCTGGATTCAAGCAATTCTCATGCCTCAGCCTCCCAAGTAGCTGGGATTACAGGCATGCGCCACCACACCCGCCTAAGTTTTTTGTATTTTTAGTAGAGGTTTCCCCATGTTGGCCAGGGTGGTTTTGAACTCCTGATCTCAAGTGATTCACCCAGCTTAGCCTCACAAAGTGCTGGGATTACAGGCCTGAGCTACTGTACCTGGCCTGGGTAAGGCTGTTTTAAGTTCTTTGAGGAAATGCCAAACTGCTTTCCACATCGGCTGAACTAATTTACACTCCCACCAGCAGTGTATAAGCATTCCTTTTTCTCCACAACCTCACCAGCATCTGTTATTTTTTGACTTTTTAGTAATGGCCATCTGACTGGTGTGAGATGGTCTCTCATCATGATTTTGATTTGCATTTCTCTAACGGTTAGGTTAAACATTTTTTCATATGCTTGTTGACTGCATCTATGTCTTCTTTTTAAAAGGGTCTGTTCATGTCCTTTGCCCACTTTTTAATGGGGTTGTTATTGGCTTATAAATTTGTTTAAGTTCTTATAGATTCTAAATATTCGACCTTCGTTGGATGCATAGTTTGCAAATATTTTCTCCCATTCTGTAGGTTGTCTGTTGACTTGGTTGATAGTTTCTTTTGCTGTAAGCATATGTTATTTTAAAATTACATCACATCTGTACACTGAGTCATCTAAACAATGAAGGAAATGAAAGGATCAATATACTAAAAAGTAATGCTGGATTAAACTAAGTTCAAGGTCTTGCAATAAAATTTAGCTTATCCCACTTATTCTACATTTTTAACTGAAACAAAACTCATCTTTTTAAAAAACTCATCTTTATAAAGTTTTCAAGTGCTTAACAGAGGCTTTTATTCATTATTCCTTACAATAACTTTATTTTAAAAAATAAAGTTGCTCCTAATCAGCATGCTCCTAAATCAGCATGCTCCTAATTATATAACCAGAGAAACAAACAGAGAAGGCCAGATTGTTGTTCAGACTTCCCAAAGAAATAGGAAAATGTGGATTAAAACTGTCTGTTCAGGCCAGACCTGGTGGTTCATACCTGTAATCCCAGCATTCTGGGAGTCTGGGGTGGGTAGATCACTTGAGGCCAGGAGTTCAAGACCAGCCTGGGCATCAGGGTGAAACTCTGTCTCTACAAAAAAATACAAAAATTAGCCAGTGTGGTGGCATGCACCTGTAATCCCAGCTACTCGGGAGGCTGAAGCAAGAGAATTGCTTGAACCTGGGAGGCAGAGGTTGCAGTGAGCTGAGATCATACCATGGCACTCCAGCCTGGGACTCTGTCTCAAAACAAGAAAAAACTCTGTTTACACATTTATGGTCCATTTTCTCCAGCATATGTTTTTGTAGAAGATTCTGTCATCAGGTCCCTGGCCTCCCCTGGGCTGCTCACATCAATTATTAACCAATATTGCATCAATAAACTCCTGCTGCTCCCACCCTGAGGCCAGATTGCTTGTAGGGGAAGTGGCATTGTCAGAAATCAGCACTTGATATGGCTCTGGAAGATAGCTACCCCTCTCTTCAAAGGACACCCCTCCTCAGGAATCCCTAAAATAAATTTTCTTTACCTCTTAAGTCAGACAAGCCCAAACATCCTCTTCTAATCTGGTGAAAATCTATCCAGCTGTTTTCATCTGATGTAACAAAGAACAAGCAGAAACTGTTTTATCCAAATGGATAATACTGTCCTGGATTCTGGGACAAACTCTGTGAGAATCAATAATACATGACCCAATACAGTAAAAGTCGCTTTTGTATGTGGTGCTGTTTGGAGAGATAGATTATTATTTCTCCATTGATGACCTGTAAAATAAGGTGTTTGTTAAAAGGCAGATCCCTAGGTCCCAACCCAGACCAACTGAATCAGACTTAAAAGTAGAGATGCATTCAAATCACTGCCACAACCAACACCGCTGTGATTCTTATGCCACCTGAAGTAAGAAAGCTCCAGACTAGACCGGGACTTCTCAAACTAGATTGCATGCTTCTTGAGAGCAGAAATCAGTTCCTAGTTATCCTCATAGGCCCCAATACCCAGCTGAAGTGCTTCATAAGTGTTCATTGATTGAACGCATATTAACTGGTTGTTTATTGTGTATGTATTATAAGTGTCCACAGTCTTTGATGTTAGAATTAGTTCGTGTGTAATTAATTTCTTAGGAAGCAGTGTAAACATCTGTTATAAAGTGTAAACATGTATAAACTCTTTAAACTGATTTTTAAGTGTCCTATTCCCACTGCATGGAGCCAGAATTAAATCAACCAGAAGCATGACTACTCCCTACACAACTCACTGTGTGCACCTGCTCCATCCCAGCCCCAGGCTCATAGATCCTCCAGGCTCTCAGATAATAAATAATAATAAAAGCTCTTTGGTCACTTTTAGACAAAAATTCTAGTATGGTCAAACAGCCAACCTCCAAACTCTTGATCCAATTAAAGCTTCTCTATTCCCCCAGGAGGGACCTACCAGCCGGGAAACCTGCTGTTTGGATGGGGGTTGTAGGGGGCATAGTCAATGCTTTCTATGCCTCTTCCCCATGCCCTATGCTGCCCCTGGCTTCTGCCCAGGCTGAGGGTGTGGTAGGAGGGGAAAAAGGCAGGGACGTGGAGCTATGTCCTTGTGGAACTATCATTTCAGAGTAGCCTTCAGTGCAGCAGATACACAATTACTGGCTCTTCCTCCTCCCAGGGGACCCTACTTTCCTGCTGTAGTCGCTAGTATAGGCAGGACCTCCTCCAGCTGGTCACCAGTGCCTTCCTTTCTGTTCTAGTTTCCTATTGTCTGGTTCAAGCAACTACATTAATTAGACATGGGGTCTTGCTCTGTTGCCCAGGGTGGTGTGCAGTGGTGCAATCATAGTTCATTGCTGCCTTGGACTCCTGGGCTCAAGCGATCTTCCTG
Source organism: Colobus angolensis palliatus (assembly GCF_000951035.1). Lineage (NCBI taxonomy): Eukaryota > Metazoa > Chordata > Mammalia > Primates > Cercopithecidae > Colobus > Colobus angolensis. The sequence goes on from NW_012115178.1 coordinate 6,711,673, forward strand.
CCTCAGCCATCCAAGTAGCTGGGACTACAGACATGCACCACTGCACCCAGCCCAGCTCCGGCCACTTGATGCTGGGTTCACCTTGCCCCTCCAGAAGGTCATCTTTTTAAAGATAACCTGAGTACTACTTCCTTCCATGGTTACTCACTGTTCACACCTTCACCAGTGGGAGTACAGTTCCCCCCCAGTCACTTCTTCACCTCACTCTGCCAGGTCAAGTCAGAAGGAAACAGGTCACAGTCCCTACCTCCCTGACACTGAAGGCTCCCTCACTTGCCTTATGACCCTAGGGGCACACTCTGTCCCCTCCTTCAGGAAGGCACTCTGACAACTCTCCTGTCAAAGGATTCTCAGTGCCCACTCCCATAATGGATTCTTTACCCTTCTCTCCCTCACCTAGAGCGCATGAGGCTAATGCTGGCAACACCATTTCCATAATCCCTTAGCAAGTGCTGCATAGGTGATCCAACATCTCATGAGATAGTGGGGACATTTGTCACCTGTCGTAGTGTTCTGGGGAGACAACTAGAAAGTCACATCTGACATCCTGTTACATTAATCAGACTCTCAGTTACAAGAGAAAAGACTCAGTCTTAATTAGTGACTTCATCTTAATTAGTGGAGGCTTGAGATAAAAATACTCACTGAAATAAGGAACACTAAAATATTACGGGAACACTAAAATATTACGGCAACTCTAAAACACTAGAGCAGCTGTACCCAGACCACACAATGATGAGAAGACAGTTCAGAGTGTAAAACAGATCTAACGACCAGGAATTTGTCACTGCCTCAGCAAAGGAGTTTCTGGACTCCCCTGACATGGGAGTGAACTGTCTCTGTTTCTGGAGCCATTCTTTTTTTGCTTTCACCCACAGATGCCAACCCCTACTCTAAACTCTGTTCCATGGAACACCCATGTTATAAAAGATGTTAACAGGTGAGAGTCCTTTGTCCAACAAGACTGGGAAACACCAAGTCAATGTTAGACAAGCTTCTTACTGTAGGATTCTCAGTCTTTAATAAGCCAAGGCATTGTATGACTCTACAGAAGGGAACAGAGATGTGTTGTTTCCCAAATGTGATTACCCAGAAATCCGCATTTCAGGGACACCTGTTAACCACTGGTGAGACAGCCCAGGCTACACTGCTGAGAAGTATACGTGCACTTTTTCTACCTCTTAACTTAAGCATACTTGTGGCATGGCATCTGCCGACTGCCCCCTCTCTGTATGTATTTTCAGCTCCTGCTCCCACAACCAACTAACTCTCTCTGTATCTTGATTCTCTTAAAACAAAGAAATTGCTGGTTCCAGTATGGTCACCATCATAATAATTTGCGCAGGTTCTTGGTATCAAGCCATCTTACAAGCCACCAACCAACCTATAGCCTGACTAACTTAAGACTGGATGCCCTCCCCTGACCAAGAAGGTGGAACAAAATACGACCCTTCCATCACTAGCAGGAGACTATGAAGTAAACATAGTCTCTTAGCCCTTTGTGATGGCCAGCACACAGAATGAAAACAAGAAACAAAATGAAACAGGTACCAATCTCTATACCCCTGAAACCCTGAAAGCTCTCTCATGTGACTTACAACCCTGGGGGAGTATAATCATTTGTAACTGCACAACAAATTACATAAATGTTTTTTCAAGTGATTTGACAGTCCCCCCAAACTAGTGAAATACACTGCGATCAAAATGAAACTGGGTTCCAGATTAATCCTCTTCTCTAAGTTTCTTCACTGAATAGGTGAGTCACAATTTAAGTAGGAATAGCAGATAAGGGAAGATCGACTTCTTCCCTTAACCCACTGTGTATAATAACTCTACATTATACTTCACTGCTTTTGATTGCTATTTACCCATATGCTTTGACTTGGTTTACTAATGATAAACCAATAGTAAATGTTTTTAACTTAAACAATCCAAGGTAAAAGAATAAAGCCTAAAATATTTTATTGACATCTGTTTTTAAAAGTGCTTATTTGCAACACTCAATTAAAAACAGGCGTAGGTGTGCTTTGCTCTTCCTAGGACGTACTTATGCAGCCTTCTTCCTGTGACACAGTTCAGTCCTCCTCATCTTCACCTCAGCAATGACATTCGGCCTCATGTGTGGGAAAGTACTGTTTCATTAACCTCATTCCACAACTGAATCAGAAAAATGCACCTTCAACATTATGAAAACATAAGTCAGCCAATGTGACTGAAGGTCAGTTTAAAAAGTCATGTTCTTCCTGACTCCGCCTGTTAGGGCCACTTCATGAATAATGGCAAGACCGGAGACTCTGCTAAGAGAAAAGGCTTGGCATAATGTGAAGATGTTTTTAATGTAAATGTGTAATTGGCTTTTATCCACATATTTTATAGGATTGATGAGTCATTGTTGCCTGGGGAGCCCCAGCTCCTGAATGTCTGGCAACCCTTAATGTGATTGTGCAGCCCAACCCCTAAATGCCAGCCCACTCTTGGTGTAATTAGGTGACCATCTGCATAAATTATGTCCTGAGTTTGGGCCCCACCGGCTGGCCTCACTTGAAGGAGTGCCCAATGGAACAGCCCTATGCAACAGGACATGCACCTGGCTGTTGCTCCAGTTTTGATCTGCTGTGACCTTTCAGACAGAGAAGCAAAATAACTGTTTGGAGGAAACTCAATGAAATTAAAGATAACATAGACAAGTAAGTTAGAATTCTGGCCGGGCATGGCGGCTCATGCCTGCAATCCCAGCACTTTGGGAGGCTGAGGCAGGTGGATCACAAGGTCAGGAGTTCGAGACCAGCCTGGCCAACATGGCAAAACCCCGTCTCTAATAAAAATGTAAAAATTAGCCAAGTGTGGTGTCACATTCCTGTAATCCCAGCTATTTGGGAGGCAGAGGCAGGAGAACCGCTTGAACCCAGGAAGCAGAGGTTGCAGTAAGCCAAGATCGTGGCACTGCATTCCAGCCTGAGCAACAGAGTGAGGCTCCATCTCAACAACAAAAACAAAAAAAGAGAGACTTGGGTGGGGACACAGCCAAACCATATTAACATGTAATAATCAAACTTCTGGCCAGGCACTGTGGCTCACACCTGTAATCCAAGCACTTTGGGAGGCCCAGGCAGGTGGATCATGAGGTCAGGAGATCAAGCCCATCCTGGCCAACATGGTGAAATTCCATCTCTACTAAAAATACAAAAATTAGTTGGGCATGGTGGCACGTGGCTGTAGTCCCAGCTACTCAGGAGGCTGAGGCAGGAGAATTGCTTGAACCCGGGAGGCAGAGGTTGCAGTGAGCCAAGATTGCACCACTGCACTCCAGCCTGGTGACAGAACGAAACTCTGTAAAAAAATAATAATAATAATGACGCTTCCAAACGTCAAGGATAAATAAAGGATCCTAAAAGCAGCAACAGAAAGAAATAACACACAATGGAGCTCCAATACATCTGATACCAGATTTCTCACTGGAAATCTTATAGGCCAGGAGAGAGTACCATATTTAAAGTGCTGAAGGAAAAAAAAAAATTATCCTAGAATAGTATATCCAGTGAAAATATCCTTCAAACATGAAGGAGAAAGTACGACTTTCCCAAATAAACAAAAGCTGAGGGATGAGGGATTTTATCAATACCAGTCTTGTCCTACAAGAAATGCTAAAGAGATTTCTTAAATGTGACAGAAAATAATGTTAATGAGCAATAAGAAATCATCTGAAGGTAGCAAGCCCAGTGGTAACAGTAAGTACACAGAAAAACACAGAATATTATAACACTGTAATTGTTGTATACAAACCACTCAAATCTTGAATAGAAAGACTAAAAGACGGCTGCATGCAGCGGGTCACACCTGTAATCCCAGCACTATGGGAGGCAGGAAGATCACTTGAGCTCAGGAGTTCAAGACCAGTGTGGGCAGCATAGCAAGACCTCATCTCTACTAATAATTTAATTAAAGAAAGACTAAAAGATGAACTGATCAAAAATAATAACTATAGCATTTCAAGTCATAGACGGTGCAATAAGATATAAATAGAAGCAACAAAGTGTTTAAAAGCAGGGGGATAAAGTTAAAGCGTAGAGTTTTTGTTAATTTTCTCTTTTTTTATACAATCAGTGATATGTTGCTATAACATATTATAATCTTTTAAAATAATGGATTATAAGATATTATTTTCAAGCCTCTAGATAACCTCAAATCAACAAACATACAGCAGATACACAAAAATAAAAAGCAAGAAATTAAAACATACCACCAGAGAAAATCACCTTCACTAAAAGGAAGACAGGAAGGCAAGAAATAAGGAAAAGAAAACCACAAAACAGGGCTGGGCATGGTGGCTCACACCTGTAATCCCAGTACTCTGGGAGGCCAAGGCAGGCGAATCGCGAGGTCAGCAGATCAAGACCATCCTGGCTAACACTGAAATCCCATCTTTACTAAAAATACAAAAAATTAGCCAAGCATAGTGGTGGGCAACTGTAGTCCCAGCTACTCGAGAGTCTGAGGCAGGAGAAGGGTGTGAACCTGGGAGGTGGAGCTTGCAGTGAGCCAAGATCACACCACTGCACTCCAGCCTGGGATACAGAGTGAGACTCCGTCTCAAAAAAAGAAAAAGAAAGAAAACCACAAAACAACCAGAAAACAAATAACAAAATAGTAGGAGTAAATCCTTACTTATCAGCAATCACATTGAATGTAAATGGACTAAACTCTCCAATCAGAAGACATAGAGAGACTGAATTAATAAAAAATAAAAATTAAAAAAAAAAAACAGGACCAAATGATCTGTTGCCTACAAGAAACACACTTTCCTTATAAATATACACATAAGCTGGGCAAAGTGGCTCACACCTGTAATCCCAGCACTTTGGGAGGCTGAGGTGGGTGGATCACTTGAGGTCAGGAGTTCAAGACCAGCCTGATCAACACGGCAAAACTCCATCTGAAAAACAGTGGGGTTTCAGGCAAGATGGCCAAATAGGAACAGCTCCAGTCTGCAGCTTCCAGCGAGATCAACACAGAAAGTGGGTGACTTCTGCATTTCCAGCTGAGATCCCCAGCTCATCTCATTGGGACTAGTTAGACAGTGGGTTCAGCCCACAGAGGGTAAGCCAAAACAGCGTGGGGCATTGCCTCACCAGGGAAGTGCTAGGGGTCAGGGAACTCCCTCCCCAGCCAAGAGAATCCATGAAAGACTGTGCTGTGAGGAATGGTGCATTCCAGCCCAGATACTATGCTTTTCCCATGGTCTTTGCAACCCACAGACCAGGAGATTCCCTCAGGTGCCTACACCACCTAGGCTTTAAGCACAAAACTTGGCAGCCTTTTGGGCAGACACTGAGCTAGCTACAGGAGTTTTTTTTATCATATCCCAGTGGCACCTGGAACACCAGCAAGAAAGAACCATTCACTCCCCTGGAAAGAGGGCTGAAGCCAGGGAGCCAAGTGGTCTAGCTCAGCGGATCACACCCACATGGAGCCCAGCAAGCTAAGATCTGCTGGCTTGAAATTCTTGCTGCCAGCACAGAAGTCTGAAGTCGACCTGGGATGCTTGAGCTTGGTGGGGGGAGGGGCATCCACCACTACTGAGGCTTGAGGCTTGAGTAGACACAGTGTAAACAAAGCCATCGGGAATTTCAAACTGGGCAGAGCCCACCGCAGCTCAGCAAAGCTGCTGTAGCCAGACTTCCTCTCTGGATTCCTCCTCTGTGGGCAGAGCATCTCTGAAAGAAAGGCAGCAGCCCCAGTCAGGGGCTTATAGATAAAACTCCCATCTCCCTGGGACAGAGCACCTGGGGGAAGGGCGGGGCTATGCGCACAGCTTCAGCAGACTTAAACATTCCTGCCTGCCGGCTCTGAAGAGAGCAGTGGATCTCCCACCACAGTGCTCAAGCTCTGCTAAGGGGCAGATTGCCTCCTCAAGTGGGTCCCTGACCTCTGTGCCTCCTGACTGGGAGACATCTCCCAGCAGGGGTCGACACACTTCATCTGGGAGGCATCTGGTGGGTACCCTGCTGGGACAAAGCTTCCGGAGGAAAGAATAGGCACCAATCTTTGCTGTTCTGCAGCCTCTGCTGGTGATACCCAGGCAAACAGGGTCTGGAGTGGACCTCCAGCAAACTCCAGTAGACCTGCAGCAGGGAGGCCTGACTGTTAGAAGGAAAACTAACAAATAGAAAGGAATAGCATCAATGTCAACAAAAAGGACCTCCACACAAAAACCCCATCCGAAGGTCACCAGCATCAAAGACTAAAGGTAGATAAATCCATGAAGATGAGGAAAAACCAGTGCCAAAAGGCTGAAAATTCCAAAAACCAGAATGCCTCTTCTCCTCCAAAGGATCACAACCCCTCACTAGCAAGGGAACAAAACTGGATGGAGAATGAGTTTGATGAACTGACAGAAGTAAACTTCAGAAGGTGGGTAATAACAAACTCCTCTGAGCTAAAGGAGCACATTCTAATCCAATGCAAGAAAGCTAAGAACCTTGAAAAAATGTTAGAGGAATTGCTGACGAGACTAACCAGTTTAGAAAAGAACATAAATGACCTGACGGAGCTGAAAAATACAGCACGAGAACTTCGTGAAGCATACACAAGTATCGATAGCTGAATCAATTAAGCAGAAGAAAGAATATCAGAGATTGAAGATCAGCTTAATGAAATAAACGTGAAGACGAGATTAGAGAAAAAAGAATGAAAAGGAATGAACAAAACCTCCAAGAAACATGGGAATATGTGAAAAGACCAAACCTACATTTCATCAGTGTACCTGAAAGTGACAGGGAGAATGGAACCAAACTGGAAAATACTCTTCAGGATACTATCCAGGAGAACTTCCCCAACCTACCAAGACAGGTGAACATTCAAATTCAGGAAATACAGAGAACACCACAAAGATATCCCTCAAGAATAGCAACCCCAAGACACATAATCGTCAGATTCACCAAGGTTGAAATAAAGGAAAAAATATTAAGGGCAGCCAGAGAGAAAGGTCGGGTTACCAACAAAGGGAAGCCCATCAGACTAACAGCGGATCTCTCTGCAGAAACCCTACAAGCCAGAATAGAGTGGGAGCCAATATTCAACATTCTTAAAGAAAAGAAGTTACAACCCAGAATTTAATATACAGCCAAACTAAGCTTCAGAAGTGAAAGAGAAATAAAATCCTTTACAGACAAGCAAATGCTGAGATATTTTGTCACCACCAGGCCTGGCTTATGAGAGCTCCTTGGGGAAACACTAAATATGTAAAGGAAAAACTGGTACCAGCCACTGCAAAAACATACCAAATTATAAAGACCAACGACACAATGAAGAAATCACATCAACCAATGGGCAAAATAACCAGCTAGCATCATAATGACAGGATCAAATTCACACATAACAATATTAATCTTAAATGTAAATAGGCTAAATGCCCTCAAGTAAGACACGGACTGGCAAATTGGATAAAGAGTCAAGACCCATCAGTTTGCTGTATTCAGGAGACCCGTCTCACGTGCAAAGACATACATATGCTCAAAATAAAGGGATGGAGGAATATTTACTAAGCAAATGGAAAGCAAAAAAAAGCAAGGGTTGCAATCTAGTCTCTGATAAAACAGACTTTAAACCAACAAAGATCAAAAAAGACAAAGAAGGGCATTACATAAGGGTAAAGGGATCAATGTAACAAGAAGAGCTAACTATCCTGAATATATATGCACCCAATACAGGAGCACCCAGATTCATAGAGCAAGCTCTTAGAGACCCACAAAGAGACATAGACTTCACACAATAATAGTGGGAGACTTTAACCCCCCACTGTCAATATTAGACAGACCAACAAGACAGAATATTAACAAGGATATTCAGGACGTGAACTCAGCTCTGGACCAAGAAGACCTAACAGACATCTACAGAACTCTCCACCCCAAATCAACAGAATATACATTCTTCTCAGCACCACATTACACTTATTCTAAAATTGAACACATAATTGGAGATAGAACACTCCTCAGCAAATGCAAAAGAATGGAAATCATAACAGTCTCTCAGACCACAGTGTGATCAAATTAGAACTCAGGATTAAGAAATTCACTCAAAACTGCACAACCCCATGAAACTGAAAAACCTGCTCCTGGATGACCACTGGGTAAATAATGAAATAAGGGCAGAAATAAATAAGTTCTTTGAAACCAGTGAGAACAAAGACACAATGTGCCACAATCTCTGGGACACAGCTAAAGCAATGTTTAGAAGGAAATTTAAGCACTAAATTCCCACAGGAGAAGTGGGAAAGACCTAAAATCGACTCCTTAACATCGCAAGTAAAAGAACTAGAGAACCAAGAGCAAACGCATTCAAAAGCCAGCAGAAAACAAGAAATAACTAAGATCAGAGCAGAACTGATGGAGATAGAGACACAAAAAATCCCTTCAAAAAATTAATGAATCCAGGAACTGGTTTTTTGAAAAGATTAACAACATAGATAGACTACTAGCCAGACTAATAAAGAAGAAAAAAGAGAAGAATCAGACACAATAAAAAATGATAAATGGGATATCACCACTGATCCCACAGAAATACAAATTACCATCAGAGAATACTATAAACACCTTCACTCAAATAAACTAGAAAATCTAGAAGAAACAGATAAATTCCTGGACACATACACCCTCCCAAGACTAAATCAGGAAGAAGCCAAATTCCTGAATAGACCAATAACAAGTTTTGAAATAGAGGCAGTAATTAATAGCTTACCAACAACAATAACCAAAAAAAGCCCAGGACCAGATGGATTCACAGCCAAATTCTACCAGAGGTACAAAGAGAAGCAGGTCCCATTCCTTCTGAAACTATTCCAAACAACAGAAAAAGAGGGAATCCTTCCTAACTCATTTTATGAGGCCAATATCATCCTGATACCAAAACCTGGCGGAGACACAACAAAAAAAGAAAATTTCAGGCCAATATCCCTGAAGAATATTGATGCAAAAATCCTCAATAAAATACTGGCAAACCAAATCCAGCAGCACATCAAAAAGCTTATCCACCACAATCAAGTGTGCTTCATCCCTGGGATGCAAGGCTGGTTCAACATACGCAAATCAATAGACGTAATCCATCACATAAACAGAACCAATGACAAAAAACACATGATTATCTCAATAAATGCAGAAAAGACCTTCAATAAAATTCAGCACAGCTTCATGCTAAAAACTTTCAATAAACTAAGTAATAATGGAACATATCTCAAAATATTAAGAGATATTTATGACAATCACACAGCCAATATCATACCGAATGGGCAAAAACTGGAAGCATTCCCTTTGAAAACCAGCACAAGACACAGATGCCCTCTCTCACCACTCCTACTCAACATAGTATTGGAAGTTCTGGCTAGGGCAATCAGGCCAGAGAAATAAATAAAGGGTATTCAGATGGGAAGACAGGAAGTCAAATTGTGTCTGTTTGCAGATGACATGATTGTATATTTAGAAAACCCCATTGTCTCAGTCTAAAATTTCCTTAAGCTGATAAGCAACTTCAGCAAAGTCTCAGGATACAAAATCAATGTACAAAAATCACAAGCATTCCTATACACCAATAATAGAGAGCCAAATCATGAGTGAACTCCCATTTGCAATTGCTTCAAAGAGAATAAAATACCTAGGAATCCAACTTACGAGGGACATGAAGGATCTCTTCAAGGAGAACTACAAACCACTGCTCAAGGAAATAAGAGAGGACACAAACAAATGGAAAAACATTCCATGCTCACGGATAGGAAGAATCCTATCATGAAAATGGCCATACTGCCCAAAGTAATTTAGAGATTCAGTGCTACCATTGACTTTTTTCACAGAATTAGAAAAAAACTACTTTAAATTTCATATGGAACCAAAAAAGAGGCTGTACAGCCAAGACAATCCTAAGTAAAAAGAACAAAGCTGGGGGCATCACACTACCTGACTTCAAACTATACTGCAAGGCTACAGTAACCAAAACAACACGGTACTGGTACCAAAACAGATATAGAGACCAATGGAACAGAACACAGGCCTCGGAAATAATGTCACACAGCTACAACCGTCTGATCTTCGACAAATCTGACAAAAACAAGAAATGAGGAAAGGATTCCCTATTTAATAAATGGTGTTGGGAAAACTGGCTAGCCATATGCAGAAAATTGAAACTGGACCCCTTCCTAACACCTTATACAAAAATTAACTCAAGATGGATTAAAGACTTAAACGTAAGACCTAAAGTCATAAAAATCCTGGAAGAAAATCCTAGGCAATACCATGCAAGATATAGGCATGAGCAAAGACTTCATGACAAACACCAAAAGCAATGTCAACAAAAGCCAAAATAGACAAATGGGATCTAATTAAACTAAAGAGCTTCTGCACAGCAAAAGAAACTATCATCAGAGTGAACAGGCAACCTACAGAATGGGAGGAAGTTTTTCCAATCTATCCATCTGACAAAGGGCTAATATCCAGAATCTACAAAGAACTTAAACAAATTTACAAGAAAAAAAACCCCTTCAAAAAGTGGGCAAAGGATATGAACAAGCACTTCTCAAAAGAAGACATTTATGTGGCCAACAAACATGAAAAAAGGCTTATCATCACTGGTCATTAGAGAAATGCAAATCAAAACCACAATGACATACCATCTCATGCCAGTTAGAATGGTGATCATTAAAAAGTTGAGAAACAAGAGATGCTGGGGAGCATATGGAGAAATAGGAACGCTTTTACTCTGTTGGTGGGACTGTCAATTAGTTCAGCCATTGTGGAAGACAGTGTGATGATTCCTCAAGGAGCTAGAACCAGAAATACCATTTGATCTAGCAACCCCATTACTGGGTATATACCCAAAGGATTGTAAATGCATGTATAAAGACACATGCACACGTATGTTTACTGCAGCACTGTTCACAATAGCAAAGACTTGAAACCAACCTAAATGCCCATCAACGATAGACTGAATAAAGAAAATGTGGCACATATACACCATGGAATACTATGCAGCTGTGAAAAAGCATGAGTTCATGTCCTTTGCAGGGATATGGATGAGGCTGGAAACCATCGTTCTCAGCAAACTAATATGGGAACAGAAAACCAAACACCGTGTGTTCTCATTAATAAGTGGGAGTTGAACAATAAGAACACATGGACACAGGGAGGGGAACATCACACACCGGGGCCTGTCAGGGGGTGGGGGCTAGAGGAGGGATAGCAGTAGGAGAAATACTTAATGTAGATGACAGCTTGATGGGTGCAGGAAATCACCATGGCAGATGTATACCTATGTAACAAGCCTGCACATTCTCCACATGTATCCCAGAACTTGAAGCATAATAATTTAAAAAAGAAAAGAATAACAACAACAACAAAAAAAAAATACAAAAATTAGCTGGGCATGGTTGGCGTGCCTGTAGTCCCAGCTACTTGGGATGCTGAGGCAGCAGAATCACTTGAACTTCTAAGGCAGAGGTTGCAGTAACCTGAGATCACACCACTGAACTCCAGACTAGGCAACAGAGCAAGACATCATCTCAAAAAACAAAAATAAAAAAAATTAAATATACACATAGACTGAAAATGAAGGGATAGAAAAAGATGTCCCATGCCAATGAAAACGAAGGAAGAGAAGGAATAACAGTATGTATATCAGACAAAATAGATTGCAAGAAAAAAAAAAAAGAACTATAATGAGGCCAAAAAGGTCACTATATAATTATAAAGTGGTCAATTCAGCACAGGGATGTAACAATTCTAAATATATATGCAACCAACACTGGAGCATCCAAATATATAAAGCAAATATTTTTAGAGTTGAAAAGAGGATAGATCCCAATAAAATAATAGCTAGAGACTTCAAAACCCCACTTTCAGCATTTGAACAGATCATCCAGCTAGAAAATCAACAAAGAAATCTTGGAGTTAACCTGCTCTATAGACCAAACGGATGTAACATCTCTATAGAACATTTCATCCAGTGGCTACAGAATATACATTCTTCTCCTCAGCATATAGATCATTCTCAAGGATAGACCATAATCCACAAAACAAGCCTTTAAAAATTCAAAAAAAATGACATTATATCAAGTATCTTTTCTGACCACAATGGAATAAAACTAGAAATCAATAACCAGAGGAATTTTGGAAACTACATAAACACATGGAATTTAAAGAATATGCCCCTGCATGACTAGTGGGCAAATAAAAAAATTAGGAAGGAAATTTAAAAATTTATTGAAACAAATGATAATGGAAATACAACATACCAAAACCTATGGGATACAGTGAAAGCAGTACTAAGAGGAAAGTTTATAGCTACAAGCCCCTCCATCAAAAAAGTAGCAAAACTTCAAATAACCTAATGATGCATCTTCAAGAACTAGAAGAGTAAGAGCAAACAAAACCCAAAATTAGTAGAAGAAAAGAAATAATATTGGCAAGGCACAGGGGCTCATGCCTGTAATCCCAGCATTTTCAGAGGCTGAGGCAGGAAGATCCCTTAGGCCCAGGAGTTCAAGACTAACCTGGGCAACATGGAAAGACCACATCTCTACAAAAAAAAAAAAAATTAAATAGCCAGGCGTGGTGGCACATGCCTGTGATCCTGGCTACTCAGGAGGCTGAGCTAGGAGAATCACTTGAGCCTGAGAGGTCAAGACTGCAGTAAGCCATGATCATGCCACTGCACTCCGAAAGAAATAACAAAGATCAGAGCAGAAATAAACCAAATTGAAACAAAGAAAACAATAGAAACTATCACTGAAATGAAAAGTTGTTTTTTTGAAAAGATAAACAAAATTAACAGGTTAATCAAGTAAAAGAGACAAGTGCCAAATAAATAAAATTAGAGATGAACAATGAGACATTACAATAGATACTGCAGAAATTCAAAGGATCACTAGAGGCTACTATGAGCAACTATATGCCAATAAATTGGGAAAAGTAGAAGAAATGTATAAATTCCTAGACACATACAACCTACAACGATTGAAAAATGAAGAAATCCAAAACCTTGAACAGACCAATAACAAGTAATGAGATTGACCAGGCTGGCTAACATAGTGAAACCCCATCTCTACTAAAAATATAAAAATTAGCCGGGTGTGGCGGCAGGCGCCTGTAGTCCCAGCTACTTGTGAGGCTCAGGCATGAGAATCACTTGAACCTAGGAGATGAAGGTTACAGTGAGCTGAGATTGCACTACTGCACTCCAGCCTGGGTGACAAAGCAAGACTCTGTCTCAAAAAAACAAACAAACAAACAAACAAGTAACAAGTCTCCCAGCAAAGAAAAGTCCAGACCCAATGGCTTCAGTGCTGAATTTTAGCGAACTTTAACTAATATAAATCCTACCCAAACTATTCCAAAAAAAAATTAACAGAGGAGGGAATACTTCCAAACTCACTTTGTGAGGCAAGTATTACCCTGATATCAAAACCAGACAAATACACATCAAAAAAAAAAAAAGAAAAAAGAAACTCTGGGGCCAGCCACAGTGGCTTATGCCTGTAATCCCAGCACTTTGGGAGGACAAGACTGGCAGATCACCTGAGGTCAGGAGTTCAAGACCAACCTGACCAACATGGTGAAACCTCATCTCTACTAAAAATACAAAAAAAAAAATTAGGTGTGGTGGTACATGCCTGTAATCCCAGCTACTCAGGAGGCTGAGGCAGGAGAATTGCTTGAATCCAGGAGGTAGAAGTTGAAATGAGCCAAGATTGTGCCACTGCATATCAGCCTGGGTGACAGAGCAAGAAGACTCTGTCACGAAAAAACAAACAAACAAACAAAACTAAAAAAAAAAAAAAACTGAAAAAGGAAACCATGGGGCCAGGCATGGTGGCTCATTCCTGTAATCTCAGCACTTTGGAAGGCTGAAGTGGGCAGATCACTTGAGGTGAGAAGTTCGTGATCAGCCTGGCCAACATGGTGAGACCCCGTCTCTACTAAAAATACAAAAATTAGCTGGGCATGGTGGCAGACACCTGTAATCCCAGCTATGTGAGAGGCTGAGGCAGGAGAATTGCTTGAACCGGGAGGTGGAAGTTGCAGTGAGCCAAGATCACACCACTGCACTCCAACCTTGGCAACAGAGTGAGACTCTGCCTCAAAAAGAAAAAAAAAAAATGGATTAAAGACTTAAACCTAAGACCTCAAACTATAAACCTACTATAAGAAAACATCCGGAAAACTCTCCAGGACATAGACTGAGCAAAGGTATCTCGAGTAATACCCCATAAGCACAAGCAACCAAAGCAAAAAACTGGACAAATGGATCACATCAAGTTAAAAAGCTTCTGCACAGCAAAGGGGACAATCAACAAAATGAAGAGACAGCCCACAGAATAGGAGAAAATATTTGCAAACTATCCATTTGACCATTTGATTAAGAGCCAGAATGTATAAGGCACTCAACTCCATAGAAAACAATCTAATCATCCAATTTAAAAAATGGGCAAAAGATCTGAGTAGATATTTCTCAAAAGAAGATATATAAATGGCAAATAGCTGTATGAAAAGATACTCAACATCACTGATTATCAGAGAAATGCAAATCAAAACTGCAATGAAATATCATCTCACGCCAGTTAAAATGGCTTTTATCCAAGAAACAGGAAATAACAAATGCTAACAAGGATATGGAGAAAGAGGAGCCCTCATATACTATTGGTGGGAATGTAAATTAGTCAACCACTATGGAAAACAGTTTAGAGGTTCCTCAAAAAACTAAAAATAGGGTTGGGCGTGGTGGCTCACACCTGTGATCCCAGCACTTTGGGAGGCCGAGGTCGGCAGATCACGAGGTCAGGAGATCGAGACCGTCTTGGCTAACACAGTGAAACCCCATCTCTACTAAAAATACAAAAAATTTGCCAGGCGTGGTGGCAGGCGCCTGTAGTCCCAGCTACTTGGGAGGCTGAGGCAGGAGAATGGTGTGAACCCGAGAGGCAGAGCTTGCGGTGAGCCGAGACTGAGCCACTGCACTCCAGCCTGGACAACAGAGCGAGACTCCATCTCAAAAAAACTAAAAATAGAATTGCCATATGATCCAGAAATCCCATTGCTAGGTATATACCCAAATGCAAGGAAATCAGTATATCAAAGAGATATCTGCATTGCCATGTTTACTCTAGCACTATTCACAATGCCCAAGATTTGGAAGCAACCTAAGTTTCCATCAACAGATGAATGGATGAAGAAAATATGGTACATATACACAATGGAGTACTATTTGGGCGTAAAAAATGAACGAGATCCTGTCATTTGCAACAACATGGATGAAACCAGAGGTCATTATGTTAAGTGGAATAAGCCAGGCACAGAAAGACAAATTTTGCATGTTCTCACTTATTTGTGGGAGCTATTAGGTTAGTGTAAAAGTTATCGCAGTTTTCACCATTACTTTTAATGGCAAAAAAGTAACGAGTACTTCTGCAGCAAGCTAATAAAAATTAAAACAATTGAACTCATGAGAGATAGAATAGAATAATGGTTACCAGAGGCTGGGAAGGGTAGTCAGGGGTAAGTGGGTATGGTTATTGGGTACAAAAGTATAGTTAGATAGAATGAGTAAGATATAGTATTTGAGAGCACAATAGGGTGACTACAGTCAACAATAATTTATTGTACCTTTTTCCCTTTTTTTTGTTTTTGAGACGGAGTCTCGCTCTGTTGCCCAGGCTAGAGTGCAGTGGCATGATCTCAGCTCACCGCAACCTCTGCCTCCTGGGTTCAAACCATTCTGTCTCAGCCTCCTGAGTAGCTGGGACTACAGGCACATGCCATCACATCTGGCTAATTTTTGTATTTTTAGTAGAGACAGGGTTTCACCACCAAAAACGGTACCATGCCCAGCCTATTGTACATTTTTAAATAATTAAGAGAGTATAATTGGATTGTTTGTAACACAAAGAAAAGGATAAATGCTTGAGGTGATGGATACCCCATTTACCTTGATGTGATGATTGCATGTTGTTTACCTATACCAAATATTTTATGTACCCCATAAATATATACAACTAGGATGTACCCACAAAAATTAACAATTAATTTTTTTAAAAAAATAATAATATTTGGTTATTAGAGGCTAGAGGTGATGCCAAGGAAAGTATTTAGATTTAGTGATTAAGATAGTGGGCTTTGGCCGGGCACAGTGGCTCATGCCTATAATCCCAGCACTTTGGGAGGCCAAGGCAGGTGGACCACCTGAGATTGGGAGTTCGAGACCAGCCTGACCAACATGGAGAAACCCCAGCTCTACTGAAAATACAAAATTAGCTGGGCATGGTGGTGCATGCCTGTTAGTCCCAGCTACTGGGGAGGCTGAGGCAGGAGAATTGTTTGAAACTGGAAGGTGGAGGTTGCAATGAGCCGAGATCATACCACTGCACTCCAGCCTGAGCAAAAGAGCAAAACTCTGTCTCAAAAAAAAAAAAAAAAAAAAAGATAGTGGGCTTTGAGGTAAGACTTGCAGTGTTTGCTGAGTAACACTGAGCAAATTATTCAACCTCTTGAAGTCTTAGTGTCCTCCTCTATAAAATAGAAATAATTACAGCATCTACTTTGTACAGATAACATAATTTTGTGAAAGAGCTTATAGAATAAGTCTTAATGAATAACTGTAGGGCTTATAAAATTGCTAAGTACATAAGCAATAATTGTTGACTAACTATGATAGTTAATGCTCTTCATATCTAGGTCCTATGGAGAACAGGTACCATAAAAAGAAAAGAGCTCTCTTGGTATGCTTGCACACACAGGGCTTTGTGAACTCTCTAGCTGAGTCCAACACTGAGCTCCAAGGTGCAAGGACATTCTTCCTCACCTCACAGATGCCACACAGTTCTGGCTCTGTGACAACTCTGGGGTTTCAGAGGCAATGTCGGGATGTAAGACTCAGACACGTAGCACTGGCACCAAATGAGACAACAGGACCCAAAGAGGACTCTACGGAGGTGGCAGAACAGTAGCAATGGCAGGCTGGAGAGTGTTCATTGATTAGCACATGGTAGATGCCTCCTGGGACTCCCAGAAATATTTTACATGGTGAAGTCCTGCTGGAGTGGGTGAGATAAGAACCAGTGTCATTCAAGTCATTATGATTGCTGTGATTCCATTTCTACTAATAGTAAGGTATCTTGGATCATATGTAAGGCGTTGTCTAAGAACCAATTATCATGTTGCAATCAACATCATCTTTGACAACAAGAGGCCACACATTTAGTAAGACAACCAAAACATGCTACTTTGTTTAAATATAAGGAGTCTTCATTTTCCTGTACCCAAGAAATGTTTAATATAGCTTTATTTAGGTGATAAATCTATGCAAATGCAAATACAAATATGGGTTCAGATTGTAATATTTGAAGTACTCCCAAACAAAAGCCAGTGGGAAAAATATATAAATATGTATAATTGTGGCAGGGCTGAACATTAGGAAATAAGATCCTCTCTTCTTGCAGCAGCTGCTTTCACATGTTAATATTAAATCCAGTATTATTCACGATCCAACACTTTATATGCTAGTGGGCTCTTGCTTCAGACAAGCCAGAAGCAAAAAGAGCTTGACTCTGAGGTTTCCATAAATTCATAAGTGATGATTCATTCAAATGAGGGGGATCCAAACTATCCCATCCTCATTTCTACTACTGACTAAGGTATCCATCCACCTCGGAACATATAGAAAAATTAGTTTTGGTTTCTCCTAACATGACTTGCATAGAGGTTTGCTCAACTATGCTTGCAAGAATGAGACAGTTTGAAGTATTCCAGAGGTCACCAATAACATGCATTTATGTTTCTCTCAAATTCATTAAAAGGGAGACCTAATATCTTAGCTAAAGAAAGAGCTGACTACTGAATTTTTAGAAGAAAACTCCTTTTAGCCATTCCAGAGCTCTTTGAATCAAAAGGGAAGTACATAACCACTGCTTTTTAGATAACAAATTCGTTCAGTAAAAGAAAGACTGCAGATCTGACAAGGAAAAAATACCATGCTCAAGAGAAGATGAACTTTTACCATATTTCATTATAGAAGACCACAATGAAAGAAAAATGACCTCATCAATCCCACTCCAGTAGCCCTGGTGGGGTTAAGGATAAAGGAGAAAGCCACTGGAACTGGCTCCTGTCATACAAGTTGCATCCATCAATCCAAGGCAGCTTCAGAGAGATGCATGCAGTCACAGCTGACAGAGGATAAGTCACAATTATCCAGAACTTATTAGCTATTGTTCTAGAATTTAAAAGGGTCATTTACCTCTATAGGGTAGCAATCAATTGCTTTGTATGGGCTACAACTTATAAGGCCAAGGTCAAAATATGGTGATGGAAAATTAGGTTACATATCATAAATCCCCCAGCACCAATTCTTCTTATCTGAATGAAAGGGCTGTAAACTATCAATCCTGAAGACAGGTTTGTGGAAAATATAACAGAATCCAAAATCATAGTGAACTTTCTGATGGATAATACAGTATATCAGAACAACCTCGAAAAGATTGAAGTTTTTTCACTTGATAAGAAGAAAATTAAATTCACCCTGCCTTGATGCACATGGTTAATTCTTCAGACCAGCAAATACTCATCAAAAAGGAGGAAAAGATACTTTATAGAAGAAAGATTCTCTCATTTTTCCTCCTCTTCCCTTGCTATGATCCATAAGAACCTGTGCCCTAAATGATTGGGAAAGGGTCACAAATAGCAGATATCATGAGCACTGACTAATTCTGTCATAGTGTCTTTTTGTCTCTGTAACTAATGTCTAAACAAAAACAAAAACAATACTATGAAAAAGAAAACAGAAACAAATTATAATTCTGAACTTCCCAAATAAAAGATGTGTTGTAACTTTTTAGAATCATAAGAAAACATTAACAATTAGTAAATCCAGGTAACAACTACATATGTATTACTTGTATCATGTTTCAACTTTTCAGAATGACTGAAAATATTCCAATTTAAAGTTATTTTTTAAAATCTTCTCATGGCTAGTACTATAGTAAAAGTAGCTGTGATTTGATCCATGAATAATTTTGGGTACTCTGTGTATTTCTGGTTTTCTTACAGAATAGTTATGTGAATTTTTATTAGCATAATAAGTGGTTTCTATTTTTATGTATACTGAAGTTTTTATACCTCGCATTGTACCAACAAGAATTTTTTCTTTTTCTTTTTTTTTTGAGACTGAGTCTCGCTGTGTCACCCAGGCCAGAGTGCAGTGGCATGATCTCAGTTCGTGCAACCTCTGCCTCCCAGGGTGAAGTGATTCTGCTGCCTCAACCTCCCACTGCGCCACCATGTTGGCTAATTTTTTTGTACTTTTAGTAGAGACAGGGTTTCACCATGTTGGCCAGACTGGTCTTGAACTCCTGACCTCAAGTGATCCACCTGCCTCAGGCTCCCAAAATGCTGGGGTTACAGGCATAAACCTAGAAGCGCATGGACATGAAAACTTTCAAAGTTTCATATTTTACCACTTGGCAATCTCCCACTGCTTTTCCCCACTATTGTTGGACACTATTGTCTACTAAAGTGATCCATTGGAAATGCTAGATTTATCATCTTTCACTACATCTCAAAGTCTTACTAGCCTACATGTATTTCTAATTACTGACTGACACTTTGCTGTAGTATTCTTTCAGTTATAAGTATAATTTTTTGCCAGAATATTGTGATGTATCACACCAACATGTCAAATTATAATATGGTGGATACCAATGGCTTAGGGAGTAGAAGTGAGTGATGAGATGGTCAATGGATACAAAATTTCAATTCAATAGGAGAGATAAGTTCAAGAGATCTACTGTGCAACATGATGACTATAGTTAATAGCAATTTATTGTATTTTGAAAAACATGAGAATAGATTTTAAGTGTTCTTATCATAAAAAATGATAAGTATGTGAGGTAATGCATATGTTAATTAGCTTGGTTAAGCCATTCCACATTTTGAAATGTATACACTTTCAAAATGCCATGTTGTACATAACAAATATATGCAATTTTGTCAATTAAAAATAAAATAAAAAACTCTGGTTGCACTACTATTCGTCAGAAGTTTTAAAAATCACAATACTTTTATGTATCTTAGGCTTAATTACCTTTTTATATTTATGCTGACAAAATAGTACTAAAAATAGAGAAGAATCTTAAGGGGGAAAATGTTCTGAAAATATGGTTTCTTCTGCTAGCTGAACTTTATAGTAAATAATGTAAGTGGGCTTTTACTTTCCAGGCTCCTAACTAAAAGGTTATTTCAGGAAAACCTTTTTAAAAATTAGGATGAGGCCCAGCATGGTGGCTCACACCTGTAATCTCAGGGAGGCCGAGGCGGCAGATCATTTGAGGCCAGACGTTCAAGACCAGCCTGGCCAATATGACGAAACCCCATCTTTCTCTCTCTCACTCTCTCTCGATATATATATATGTATATATATACACACACACACACACATACACACACACAAATTAGCCAGGCGTGGTGGCACACACCTGTAATCTCAGTTATTTAGGAGGCTGAGGCAGGAAAATGCCTTGAACTCAGGAGATGGAGGTTGCAATGAGCCAAGATCGCGCCACTGCACTCCAGCCTGGGTGACAGGGTGAGACTCCATCTCAAAATAAACAAATAAAAATAAAAATCAGGATGAAATGGCAGGAATTAAGAGCAAAGGAGAGTCCTCAGCAACCCAAAAGGTGGGCAGCTGGTCTGTAGAACAAGGAGAGATATTCAATAGCTCCACAAATTGATGGTGAGCTATGAAGCAAAAGAAGATTTATGGTAGCTCACCAGTACTAAGATACAGGTCCTGTTAAAGAAAAAATCCAGATCCCAACCACAAAATATTTAAGGTCTGTAGTAAACTAAAACTTCAAAATCTTGCATACCCAGCTCAACAACAGATCAAATTGACTCTCTTCCCACTCTAGAAGGGTGATATGCAAAGGGTATGCTGCTTTCTGATGGTAAATATTATTTACTTCAATCTCTACTATCTTTTATATTAAATGCTCAGAATGCAATTAAAAATCACAAGACATATATAAAAACAAGAAAAGATGTATAGTCATAAAAAAATCAATAAAAACAAACAGATGTGGCAGATGTTGAAATTATCAGACTGAGATTTTAAGATAATTATAGTTAAAACATCTATTGGGAAAGATAGACAAAATGTCTGAAGAAATGGAGAATTTCAAGAGAGATATAGAAACTATAAAAAGAAAACCCAAATGGAAATACTAGAAAGGAAAATTATGGCATCATAAGTGAGGAGTTCATTAGATGTATGTTAAGAGCACATTAAACAAAGCAGAGGATGGGATCATGGAGCCAGAAAACAGGTCAATATAAGCACCCAACTGAAACACAAAGAGGAAAGAAAAGTGAGGGAAAAAAAAGAACAGATTTTTGGGACAATATCAAATGGTTCAACATACATGTAATTGGAGTTCCAGTGGCAGAGGCAGGAGAACATGAGCTATAAGAAATATTTAAAGAGATATTAGCAAAGAACATTTCTAACTTGATAAAAAAACAGCAATCCAAAGGTTCAAATTTTTTCATACATTCCAAGCAGAATAAATGTAAAGAACTCATGCAGGCATATCAAAATGAAACTTCTGAAAACCAAAAGTATAAAGCAGATCTTTAAAAGTGCAGCCTACTGGGCACAGTGGCTCATACCTGTAATCCCAGCACTTTGGGAGGTTGAGGCATGAGGAGCTACTGAGCACAGGATTTCAAGACTTGCTGTGGGCAACACAGCACGACTCCATCTCTACAAAAAAAAAAAAATTAGCTGGGCATGGTGGCAGGCACCTATAGTCCTAGCTACTTTGGAGGTTGAAGTGAAAGGATGGCTTGAGCCCAGGGATTTGAGGCAGTAGTGAGCTATGAATGTACCATTGCACTCCAGTCTGGCTGACAGAGTGAGAACCTGTCTTTAAATAAATAAATAAGTGCAGCCAGAAAAGGGGGCTGGTAAATACATCACATACAGGTGGGAAAAGATACAAGCAAAGGCTGACTTTCCCTCAGACATAATGAAAGTCAGATGACACGGAGAAATATATTGAAAGTACTAAAAGAAAAAGAACTGTCAATCTAGAACTCTCTATTCAGTGAAAATACATTACAAAAATGAAGAAAAACTAAAGACATTCTTAGAAAGATAAAAGCTAAGAGAATTTGTCTCCATAGCTCTTCATTACAAGAAACATGGAAAGCAGTTTTTCAGGCTGAATCTTCAGGCTGAAGGGAAATAAAATCTGGTAGAAATCCAGTACTGCAGAAAGAAATAAAGACCAAGAGGATAAATTATCTGAGTAAATTTTTTTTTTTAAATAGTACTTTATCTTATATATTTTTCTCCTTAAATTTCTTTAAAATGTCATCAATTTTTTCCAATTTTTTCATGTGGTAAAACACATAACATAAAATTTACTATCTTGACTTCTACGAGTGATATCAGCAAAACAACGGAATAGAAGTTTCCAGTGCTTTGTATGTGGCTTTAAAGATTAGAAAAAAAAGAAAAGACATTTCCAGTGCTCATTCTTTCATAGAAACATCAATTTAGACAACCATCAACACACAAAAATAATTTCACAAGAGCTACAGAATCCAGGAGAGAGTTTACAGCACCTAAGATACATAAATAAGAAAAGACTCATTGAAGAGAGTCAGAAGGACAATTTACATTACTCACTTCACTCCTACCCTAAGCCCACATAGTGCAGCATGAAGAGAGATGGCCTCTGTGTAAAGAAGGAAAGTAAACTGAGCACCTAATTTTAATTTTACTGCAGACCCCAACACCAGGGTTACCCCAGTGAACATAAGGACTAGGCTGGCCCTCATGGACCCAGGCTTCAGACTGGCCTCTGCAGCCCCAGGTACCAGGCCAGTACCTATGAAGCAAAGCTCTAAGCTGGCACCTGTGGACCTAGGTTCTAGGGCCACACCAGTATCAAGCCAGCCCCCATGACCTCAGGCCCCAGGCTGGTCCCCTACAGACCCAGGATTCGGGCTTGCTCCTGTAAACTCAAGCTCCAAGCCCATTCCAGCACCAGGCCACCCTTGCAGACCCAGGTTCTAGACCTACCCCAATAGACTCAGATACCTGGCCTACCCCAAGGCCCAGCCCAGGCCAGCTCTTGTAGATGTGGGTACCAGGCCCATCTGCCCATTGACATAGGCATTTGGCCAGCCCACCCAAGGACTCAATCAGCAAACCTGTTCACAGACTCTGCCAGCCCAGAACCTCGGGACAGTTTAACTGGTGAAGGGCTTTCCCTGACAAAGCCAGACTGGAGGAGGTACCTACTTCAGACACAGAGACACCAACATAAGAACATGAAGATCATAAATAATCAAGGAAACATGACACCACCAAGGGAACAAAATACAGCACCAGAAACAAACCCTAAAGAAATGGAGATCTACAATCTGCCTGACAAAGAATTCAAAATAATCATCTTTAATGAGTTCAGACCAGGCTCAGTGGCTCATGCCTGTAATCCCAGCACTTTGGGAGGTCAAGGTGGGTGGATCACTTGAGGCCAGGAGTTTGAGACCAGCCTGGCTAATACCCCAAAACAGCTCTACTAACAATACAAAAATTAGCTGGGTATGGTGGCATGCACCTGTAATCCTAGCTACTTGGGAAGCTGAGGCACAAGGACCACTTGAACCCTGGAGGCAGAGGTTGCCATGAGCTGAGATCATGCCACTGGACTCCAGCCTGAGTAACAGAGCAAGACTCTGCCTCAAATAAATAAATAAATAAATAAAGAAGTTCAGTGAGCTACAAGAGAACACAGATAGGCAACTAAACAAAATTAGAAGGTCAGTTGTGGTGGCTCATGCCTAACATGTTGGGAGGCCAAGACAGGCAGATCGCTTGAGTCCGGGAGTTTGAGACCAGCCTGGATTACATGGTAAAACCCTGTCTCTGCAAAAAATACAAAAACTTAGCCAGGCATGATGGCACATGCCTGTAGTCCCAGCTACTGAGGAGGCTGAGGCGGAAGAATCACCTGAGCCCAGGACCTCAAGACAGCAGTAAGCTGTGACCCTGCCACTACACTCCAGCCTGGGTGACAGAGTGAGACTCTGTTAAAAAAAAAAAAAAAATGGGAAAACAATACATGAACAAAATTAGAAGTTCAACAAAGATATAGAAACCATAAAAAAGATCTGATCAGATGGTCTGGAGCTAAAGAATATAATGATTAATTGAAAAATTCCATTGAGAGCTTCAATAGCAGATTCAATAAAGGAGAACAAAGAATAAGTGAGCATATAAACAGGTCATTTAAAATTACCCAGAGGAACAAAAAGAAAAAATGATTTAAATAGAGTGAAGAAAGTCTACAGGACTTATGGGATACCATCAAGTAAATAAATGTACAATTGTGGTAGGCCAAGAGGAGCAGAGAAAGGGGCAGAAAGCTTATTTAAAGAAACAGTGGGAGAAACCTTCCCAAATCTGGAGATGAAAATGAATATCCAGATCCATGTAATAGTACTATGAGACTAGGCTTGGCGGCTCACACCTGTAATCCCAGCACTTTGGGAGGCCAAGGCCAGGGGATCACCTCAGATCAGAAGTTTGAGACCAGCCTGGCCAACATGGAGAAACCCCGTCTCTACTAAAAATACAAAAATTAGCTGGGAATGGTGGCAGCTCCTGTAATCCCAGCAACTTGGGAGGCTAAGGCAGGAGAATCACTTGAACCCAGGGGGTGGAGGCTGCAGTGATCCAAGATCACATCATTGCACTCCAGCCTGAATGATAAGAGCAAAATTCTGCCTCAAAAAAAAAAAAAAAAGAAAGAAAGAAAGAAATACCAAGAACACCCAAGTAGATTAAATATAAAAAGTTATTCACCTACACAAATTTATAATCAAATTCTCAAAAGTCAAAGACAAAAAGAATTTTGAAAGCAATCAGAGAAAAGCAACTCATCACATACAAAAGAACCTGTATAAAACTATCAGGAGGTTTATCAGCAGAAAACTTATAGGCCAGGAAAGAGTGAGATAATATATTCAAAGTGCTAAAAGAAAAAAATGCCAACCAAGAATACTATACCTGGCAAAGCTGTCCTTCAGACATGAAGGAAAGATAAAGACTCCCAGACAAAGAAAAGCTAAAGGAGCTCACCACCCTATATCTGTCTTTCAAAAAAAAAATGCTAAAAGGATTCCTTCAAGTTGAAACAAAAGGATACCAACAAACAACATGAAAACTATGAGAGTATAAAACTCACTGTTAAGGTAAGAGTATAATCAAATTCACAATACTCTAATACTGTAATGGGAGTATATAGATAGCTTTTAACTCAGATATAAGTTAAAAGACAAAACTATTAAAAATAACTATATCTATAATAATTTGTTAATGGATACACAATTTAAAAGTGTAAATTGTGATGCCAATAACACAAAATACAGGGGAAGGAGGCTGGGCCTGGTGGCTCATGCCTGTAATCCCAGCACTTTGGGAGGCCAAGGCGGGCAGATCACTTGAGGTCAGGAGTTCAAGACCAGCCTGGCCAATATGGTGAAACCCCATCTTTGCTAAAAATACAAAAATTTGCCAGGGCTGGTGGCACACACCTGTAATCCCAGCTGCTTGGAAGGCTGAGGCAGGAGAATTGCTTAAACCCAGGAAGCAAAGGTTGCAGTGATCCAAGATCACGCCACTGCACTCCAGCATGGGCAACAGAACGAGATTCCATCTCAAAAAAAAGAAAAAAAAAAATGCAGGAAAAGCAGATGTTGAAGTGTAGAATTGTATGCAGTTAAAGTTAAGTTCTTTTCAGCTTAAAAGAAAGTGTTATAACTTTAAGATGTTTAATGTAAGTCACATAATAACCACAAAATAAAAAACATGTAATATATACACAAAAGATAAAGGAATCAAAGCATACCACTATATATATTTTGTAGTAGTATGCTTTGATTCCTTTATCTTTATATATATATATAAAAAGATACATATATATAATCACAAAGGAAGGGAACAAGCAAGAAAGAAAGGAACAAAAGAAATACAGTCAGAAAACAATTAACAAAATCACAATGATAAGCCCCTACCAAGCAATAATTAAGTATAAATGGATTAAATTCACTAATCAAAAGACACAGAGGGGCTGAATGGATAAAAAATAAAAACAAGATTCAACTATAAGCTGCCTACAAGAGACTCACTTTAGCTTTAAGGATCTACATGGGCTGAAAGTGAAGAAAGAGAAAAAGATATTGTACTAAAATGGTAGACTGGGTAAAATGGCTCACACCTATAATCCCAGCACTTTGGAAGGCTAAGGCAGAAGGATCACTTGAGCACAGGAGTTTGAGACCAGCCCTGGCAACATAGTGAGATTCCATTTCTACAAAGTATTAAAAAATTAGCTGGGCACGGTGACAGGCACCTGTAGTCCCAGCTACTCTGGAGGCTGAGGTGAGAGGACTGCTTCAGCCTGGGAGGTCAAGGCTCCAGTAAGCCATGGTCATGCCACTCTCACACATACAAAAAAGAAAATGGTAACCAAAAAAGAGTAGGAGTAGCAATTCTTATATCAGACAAAATAGAATTTAAGTGAAAAACTAAAAAGAGACAAAGAAGGTTGTTATATAACAATAAAAGAGTCAATGCATCAAGAGGATATAACAACTGTAAATATATATGTACCCAGCATCAGAGCACCTAACTATATAAAGCCAATATTAACAGAATTGAAGGGAGAAATAGCAATACAATAATAGTAGACTTCAATATCTTACTTTTAACAATGTACAGATCATCTAGAAAGAAAATTAATAGTTAAACAGTAAACTTGAACAGCACCATAGACCTAATACACATATGCAAAACATCCCATCCAACAGCAGCAAAATACACACTTTTTTTCCTCTATGCAAGTTTATAAAATTATTTTAGAAATTTAAACATCATTGTCTTGATAGAAGAAGTGTTAAGTACATCCACAGAACAATGTATACAGAGTCAACTCATGTAGACACAATTCGTTAGAACATGATCATGTGTATTTTAAGCAGTAAGAAAATGATGGACTATTCAACAAATGATGTTGGGCCAATTTGTTATCTATTTGTAAAGGTAATTAAATAGCTTTCTCACAACATTAGAATAATATCCAAATAAAAAAGATACAACATATGTGAATATTTTGGGGTATCAACCCTCCAAATTAAAATATAGAACCTAGAAGCTATGAAATGTGATTACATAAAAATAACATGTTATTACATAAGAATTAAAATCTTGAATATGACAAACAGGTCATAAGCAGTTTGTAAAAATTGAAAAGGTTTCTATTTCAAGACAGCACATTGCTCACACATTAAAACGTCCCCTTTTGTTTAAGAACTTAGGAATTACTACAAGTAAAATAAATTATTCATAATGATATGCCAAAACAATATGGGGAATCTTTATTTGATCAGAAACTAAGGAATCTCTAGAAATTGAAAACTCTGCAGGTGGCAGATGACATATAAAAGTCACTATATTAATCTTCCTTAATCACTGAGATTTTTCACTGTGAATCAATGATAGTCAAAGATTAAAGTGTAAAATTTAATGTATTTCCTTTCAAAAGTGACTTCTTAGGATTCTGTGTGCTGAGCTTAGAATTCTATACTTCACTTGTATCACAGATGAACTTCATTTATGTCCCATATTCCATATCAGTGGAAAATCTTTCATCTGCCTTCAGAAAATCTTGTCAAACCTTTCATTCTGCTCAAAAGTCATGTAAATTTTTCAGTCTCCAATGGTGTTTTTGTGAAGGAAATGCCTTCTTTATTTTTTCTCCTAATTCTAATGTTTAGTAGGTTTGCATAATTTGCTAGTGGGTCCTCCTTCATGTTCTCAAATGTGGCCTGTCTCACCACAGCATCCATGGCCTCCTCACTCAGTTCCTTCCCCCAGAAACTTGCAGAGTTTTAATACAGAACCTCTGAGATCCTTCTTCATCTCCTCATACATTAAGAACTGAATGTTGAAGTGGCTTTTGCGCTCATACCAACATTTGATATGGTCAAATCAAAGGCTTCCTATACCTCTTTTCTTTCAAAAAATTGTTTCATAAAATTCTCAGTGGTAGCTGTAGGCTTACACATTGTCACCATCTTTGAAAAATGAAAATATGAGCACATAACATCCTTTGGGTTTCTGTATAGATATTTCATTTTGACTTTTTTGTTCTTTATCCCTCTTGGAACCAAATAGTATGGGAGGTGGGTTGCAAAGAGATGAGGAGATGGTCTTTCACAAAAACTCATGTTTTTGCTGCTGTACTCAAGAAAGGGAGCTTGATACAGTGTTTCCAGATGTTCATTTCTCTTCCAGTGTTCTTCAAAATAAATCAAGCTTAATATCTGCTGACACCAGACAGTTCCAGATTCAGGGTATGTGACTATGAAGACATCATCATCTTTAATTTCAAACTCATCTAAATTTTCTAAAAAGTCAACATCAATGCTATCATATTGAAGACAATATCCTTTAAATTTTACTAAAGATGTCTCTGAATCTTTCAAAATTCAGTTGCAGTTCTGCAGGCTGTACAGGAGGCATGGCTGGGGAGGCCTAAGGAAACTTAAAATCATGGTGGAAGGTGAAGAGAAGGCAGGCACAATCTTCAATATGGCGGAGCAGGAGAGAGAGAATACACATTCTTCTTAAGTACATAGAACATTCTCCAGTATGGATCATATATTAGTCCACAAAACAAGTCTTAACAAATTCAAGAGGATTGAAATCTGGCTGGACACGGTGGCTCACGCCTGTAATCCCAGCACTTAGGGAGGCCGAGGCAGGTGGATCACCTGAGGTCAGGAGTGCGAGAGCAGCCTGGCCAACACGGTGAAACCCCATTTCTACTAAAACTAAAAAATTGGCTGGGAGTGGTGGTGTGTGTCTGTAGTCCCAGGTACTCGGGAGGCTGAAGCAAGAGAATCGCTTGAACCCAGGAGGTTGCGGTGAGCCGAGATCACCCCTTTGCACTCCAGCCTGAAGAACAAGAGTGAGACTCTGTCTCAAAAACAAAAAAATAAGACTGAAATCACATCAAGTAACTTTTCCCACCACAATGGTATAAAACCAAAAGTCAATCACAGGAGGAAAATTGAAAAATTCACAAATACATGGAAATTAAACAACACACTCCTGAAAAGATCTCAAATAAGCAAACTATTAATAACTTTACACCTCAAGGAACTAAGAAAAAGAACAAACTAAACCCATGGTCAGCAGCAGGAAGGAAATAATAAAGATCAGAGCAGAAATAAATAAAATAGAGACTAGAAAAACAATAGAAAAGAAAAACTCAGTTGGTGTTTGAAAAGAAAAGTAAAATGGACAAGCCTTTAGCTAGACTAAGAAAAAAGAGAGATGACTCAAATAAATAAAATCAGAAATAAAAGAGGAAACATTATAACTGATACCACAGAAATACAAGTGATCATAAGAAACTGCCATGAAGAATTATATGCCAACAAATTTTTAGAATTTTTCAATATATTATAAACATCTTTTCAAATTATTTCAGATAGAGTAATTTTTTTTTTTTTTTTTTTTAGAAAGAGTTTCAGAGTTTCACTCTTGTTGCCCAGGCTGGAGTGCAATGGTGCAATCTTGGCCCACCACAACCTCCACCTCCCAGATTCAAGCAATTCTCCTGCCTCAGCCTCCCAAGTAGCTGGGATTACAGGCATGCGCCACCACACCCAGCTAATTTTGTATGTTTTTGGTAGAGAAGGGGTTTCTCCATGTGAGTTAAGCTGGTCTTGAACTCCCAACCTCAGGTGATCCGCTCACCTCGGCCTCCCAAAGTGCTGGGATTACAGGCATGAGTCACCATGCCCGGCCATCTAATTATTTTAATAAATAATTTTATGGCATTTCATTGTATAGATACACTATAATTTACCTATCAATCCCTATGATGGACATTTGAAATGTTTCCAATTTTTCACGATTAAAAGCAAGGCTATAGACACATACGTTGCTGATAGGATTATAAATTAACATAATGGAATGGATAAACAAATTGCTGTGCATAGTCATAAAATGGAATAGGATATACAACAATAAAAATGAATGAATTACACCTACATATAACAGCAGGATAAGTTATATGAACATAAGCAAAAGAAGCAAGATGCAAAAGAATAAGTGAAGAATTTTCCATTTATATAAATTTCAAACATAGGCAAAACCAAAATATATCATTTTATGGGTACACACACAGGTGATAGAAATCTAAAGAAAAGGAAGAAAATCATTTTCACAAAGTCAAGATCGTGGTTACCTATAGAGCAGAGCTACCCAATGTGAAAATAATGTGAACTACAGAAGTAAGCTGTAAGTTTAATTTTAAGTTTTCTTTTTTTTTTTTTTTTTTTTTGAGACGGAGTCTTGCTCTGTCACCCAGGCTGGAGTGCTGTGGCCGGATCTCAGCTCACTGCAAACTCCGCCTCCCGGGTTCATGCCATTCTCCTGCCTCAGCCTCCCGGGTAGCTGGGACTACAGGCGCCGCCACCTCGCCCGGCTGGTTTTTTGTAGTTTTTAGTAGAGACAGGGTTTCACCGTGTTAGCCAGGATGGTCTCGATCTCCTGACCTCGTGATCCGCCTGTCTCGGCCTCCCAAAATGCTGGGATTACAGGCTTGAGCCACCGCGCCCGGCCTAATTTTAAGTTTTCTAGTAGCCACATTAAATGAAGTAAAAAGAAATAGTTGAAATTAAATACATTTTATTTAACCTAAGATATTCAAAATATCATCACTTAAACATATAATTAATATTTAAAAGTGGCCAGGTGTGAAGGCTCACAGCATTTTAATCCCAGCATTTTAGGAGACAGAGACGAACGGATCACTTGAGCTCAGGAGTTCAAGACCAGCCTTGGCAACATGGTGAAACCTCATTTCTAAAAAATACAAAAATTAGCCAGACGTGGTAGCATGCGCCTGTAGTCCCAGCTACTCCGGAGGCCGAGGTGGAAGACTGAGATGGAAGGATAGCTTGAACTTGGGAGGCAGAGGCTGCAGTGAGCCAAGATTGCACAACTGCACTCCAGCCTGGGTGACAGAGCCAGACTCTGTCTCAAAAAAATTAATTAATAATTAAATTAAATTAAATTAAATTAAATACAAGTATTTTTTTACATTCTCTCTTTTTTTTTTTCACACTAAGTCTTGAAAATCCAGGGTAAATTTTACACTTACAGAACATCTCAATTCAGACTAACCAAAATTCAAGTGCTAAGTAGTCACATGTGGCTAATGCCTACCATATTAGACAGCCCAGAGTTCTAGCAGCTATGAGACTCAGGAAAGAGGTTACTTCTAAAGGGAGAATCATAATTGGGAAGGATACGTGCAGACCTCTGGGCAACTGGCATTGTTATCTTTCTTGGCCTATGTGTCGGTTACGTGATTATTTACTTCTAACGTGAGATTCACTTCATAGTTATTCATTAAACCATACTTTAGAATTTAATAAACTTATTTGAATGGGTTTTGCCTCACACAAAAAAAGTTTTAAAAATACCAAATGTTCCTTTCTGTAGGAGAATCAATAAAACAAAAATATATATAGTTTCTTGTACATTTATCATTATAAACTTGAGGAAGGTGTAACTTCTAGATCAAATAACACAAACATTAAAACATGTAGTAATACTAAATTACCTTCCAAATGCTTGTACTAGTTCTCATTCCCACCAGTAACAATGAATAAGAACTCTCATTTCTCTCCATTTGTACTAACCCTGGGTTTGATCAGTTTTAGGACATGTTTGACAATTAAGTGTAAGAAGATATTTGGAGAGTAAGGATCATTCAATGAGTATTTCAAGAAATTACAAAATGGTTCATTTATTACATATTGCCCTGTTAGAAATGGATGCTCAGTGCTGCAAAGAAGAACCAGTACTCAAGCAAAAAGTTTTCTCAACAAGGCAATTTACTTCTGCAGAAGGGTGCTGCCTGCATCTGAGGCAATCACAAGAGCACACTGAACAAAAGAGGGAAGCGGTTTTTAACCCTAACACATTTCCTGTTTCTGTATCCTTCCCCTATTGGCTGTAGTTAGACCGCACAATCTAAGCTGACCCGATTGGCTACTGCTGTAAATTGAATAGGGCTAATTAGGAGGGAAGGGAGAGGCTGTCCAGTTACCAATTAGGCAGGAAGGCACATCTGGGCAGGAAGGCATGTCTGGGTGTGGCAAAGGCAGGAGAGGTTGTTTACAGAACAAGAAAGAACAAGGAGCTTGAAGAGGAACTTACTGTTCCTGACAGCCCTTTAACATATATAGACATTAATAATCAGGTGGTTGGTCCTTCTTACGCCTCTGAAATAGATGGGGCACCTGCATTCTCGGGCTGCCATTGCTCTGCACCAGCAACTTCACCCTGCAGGTAGACAGTATGTGAACAGCCTTCTCTTGAAAATGCATACCTGAACCCTCATACTGACTAAGCATTTTAGCCTGCAATCCCTCACCTCAGAGCTGTTCGCACTGCCAAATCTTAGTTCAAGCAGTAGTCAAATGCGAAGACCTCAAAGCTAAAGGTGACCCTGATACCACCGAAAGTAAATCTTTCCATGTGGGCACCAATCCAAACCTGTCTTCTCTAACATATCATTGTAGTTCTGTTCCCTTTTATCTGAAATTTTAAACTGTTTAAAATATATGTTTGGGATGCCACTAATAAAACTGCCTTTAGAAATGGATTATCACCCACACAAGAAAAAATGGGTTTCATTACTCTATTATTACAAAATATTCCTTCATTTGTTAAATTTTCTCTCTCTCTCTCTTTCCCCTGTCTTCCCTTCTTTCTTTCTTCCCTCTTTCATTTCCTAACATTGCTTAACTTCGTTTTGACCCCTTCCTCTTTTCTCTTCAACTTGAGCCCACAGCTTGAGTATCCAGAGCCTCCACAACCAAGATGCCCAGGACCTTTAGAAGGTGGGCCACAGAGGAGCAAGGGATGCTGGAGACATATTGAGACCTTAACTATAGTCGGACTTGCCCAAAGCACTAGCAAGCAGATATGTAGAAGTAAGCTTATATGTTTAATGCTGTTTGCTGGCAGAAGCAAAAACATGGGTATAAGCAAATTGGCACCCTAGGTGAAATCATCAAAAACTAAGTCAGGCCTGCTTGTACTGTTCTCTAAATTAAGAAAAGGAGGCTGATACTGTAGAACTACATGCCTCACAGTGTAATCAACCTGTGAGGGATTCCCAGGTCCCATCATAGATCTCCTGAATCAGAACCACCAAGGATGATCATTTTGTTTGGGAACCACTTACCTGGAGGAAGCATGGAGTTTTCCAGCCTAACAGCTATACACATAAATCTGCACCCACCTCAGCACTTAGTATATGACCTTTGGAAAGTCTCAGTAAGACTTGCTTTCTTTATCTGTAAAGAAAGATGACACCTACCACACAGGGCTACATTCTGTGTGTAAACCACTTACACATAATAGTTCTCAGCAAAATGTAGTTATTACAATATTAATATGATGATTTTAACAAAGTATAATAGGTACCATCCAATTTTTCAGAAATTTACTTTACAATAAGCTCATATTATTTTAAAATGAAGAAAAATAAAGCTATTTCTATTTTTGTTATGGAATAACAGCAAATAATAAATTATGTACTAGATGCCAAAAATAAGATGTAATTTTGTTTTTGTTTTTGTTTTTTGAGACAGGGTCTGGCTCTGTTACCCAGGCTGGAGTGCAGTGGCACGATCTCAGCTCACTGTAGCCTCTGCCTCCTGGGCTCAAACCATCCTCCCACCTCAGCCTGGTTAATTTGGGGGATTATTTTGTTTGTTTTTTTGGTAGAGATGGGTTTTCACCATTTTGCTCAGGTTGGTCTCAAACACCTGGGCTCAAGCTATCCGCTCGCCTCAGCCTGCCAAAATTCTGTAGCTAGAGTACTAGCATTTTCTTGTATGCTCCAAACACCACAGCATAGCACAAAGAGACGTCCACACATACAATGGGTTTCATTGCAGGAGAGGACCCCAAGCTTAAAGAAACCTAATCTTTTTATACTGAACAGTAAGTATGCCTGCCGTTTGTTTCAGAGGTAGACATTATGTCCATCTTTTAAGGCTCTAAGCAAACCTGCTCCTTGTTCTGGAAGGAGACACTATCTGTCTTCCAAGGCTGTTCCCAAGGGACTTCCATACAGTCCCTCCTCATCCTTGAGGAGACTGTATGGAACAAAAACAATCAGTGCCACTGTTCACAAGACATGCAGAAATGCAAAAGACCCAGAGAGAATTTCCTCCCAACAACAGCCATAAGACTGTATAGTTTCTATACGGTGGTGGCTCCTGGAAAATTTTCCCATATTATACCACTCCATCAGCCACTCTAGTTAATTTAACAGAGGCTGTGACCAAATCCATTTGTCTCACACAGCATTTAATTAAGGCTCTTATCAACAGCACTTTGTACAGCAAGATGAGGCCATTGTGCAGTATAAACCTCAACCATGGCCAGCAGGGTCCTGGTCTCAATCAGCTTAACAAATCCCACACACCATCATGGTTTACTTAGAAAGCCAAATGGCTTTCTCTTTGTTTCTGTATTGACCTTTTCACTTGGCCTGAGGCATTAATCCTGGCACAGCAAGATAAAGCAGAGATTGCAGATACTTCACCTGAGAAGAAAGTCTGGGGCAATTATTTCATTCATAACAACCCTAGCTAGTGAGCTGAGGCTGACCTGCTTTTCCTTTCAGCATCCAGGCATGTCATTGAAAACTTCAGCAAAATTTTTACCACTTCACTTTTCTAGTTGGATGACTACTGTTATAGGGATAACTGCCAGCAGGGATACATGAATAACG
This sequence comes from Colobus angolensis palliatus, assembly GCF_000951035.1. Lineage (NCBI taxonomy): Eukaryota > Metazoa > Chordata > Mammalia > Primates > Cercopithecidae > Colobus > Colobus angolensis. The sequence goes on from NW_012115178.1 coordinate 6,746,609, forward strand.
AATCTGTTTGATTCTTTTTTTTTTTTTTTTTTTGAGACCAAGTCTCGCTCTGTCACCCAGGCTGAAGCGCAGTGGAACGATCTCGGCACAATGAAACCTCCACCTCCCAGGTTGAAGCGATTCTCCTGTCTCAGCCTCCCGAGTAGTTGGGATTACAGGCGCACGCCACCAAGCCAGCTGGTTTTTGTATTTTCAGTAGAGACGGGGTTTCACCATGTTGGTCAGTCTGGTCTTGAACTCCTGACCTCAAGTGATCTGCCCACCTCGGCCTCCAAAAGTGCTGAGATTACAGGCATGAGCTACCACGCCCAGCCTATGAATCTGTTATCTTACTGCAGACATCTCTCCATTACCTAAGAAAAGCCTCATTTTGAAGAGATCTCTGTAGTCATCTGAGGGCTACATGATCTGTCAGTGGTGCTTCCTTAAACACTTAAAGGGATCTTATGATTACCCCTAAGGGTGTTTTTAGGGGAGACAAAATAACTCCTGGATTCCACACAGGAAATAAAGACCTGAGGGCACACAGGATGCCCCTGGAAAGAAAGTGTTGTTGGCCTCTCTAAGTGGGACATACATCATTCAGAGGGCATAGTTTGACAGTTCCTCCAGCTTGGCCTCCTGGCAAGCTGGTAAGCCTTAGGGTTCCTGGTTCAGTTTGAATAATTGAGGCTAGTCCCTGTTTTTTCTGAAATTGCCTGAGGGCTGTCAGTTAAACTGCCCTATTTATCTATGCCATCAGACAGATGTTGCTCATTCACCCCACAGAATGACTAAGCCATAGCTATGGGAAGGGAGGTGAGGAAGACATCCAGTGGTGTTAACCAATGTCTTGCATGGGAGATGTAGAAAATGGGGAAATCCTCTGCTTCATCTGATAGATTCTTGCTAAGGTGAAGGGGAATGACAATCAAAATCATGGTCAGCACCATCGTGGGGGATGGCAGATTCAGCAGTTTCACCATTTAAAGTTTTTGCTACAGTTTGGGAGAGCTGTATCTGGGCATTTTTCTTCCTGAGGAAAGACCCAGGGGTCGCTCTCAAGGACATTATTAGAGATCCTTCTTCCCCTTCCTGGCATCTAAGGTATTCTCCCCTCATGTATTGGAGTTGCTCTCTCTCCATCACTATAAAATCAGCTTGTCCTATTCCAATAATTATCATTCACCTTTTTCCAATCATCTCTACTCATACCCAGACCTTTCATCCAAAAGAGTCAGGTGAAAAAGGGATAAGGCAATTTTATAAAACGTACAGAGACTCATGCCACCTACTTTGGCCTGCATGAGCCACTGGGGTGACTCATGAAGAAAATGTACTCAACCAAGTGGTGATTAGCCTCATGATACAGAGTCGCAGCAACTCAGCTACAGAATCTAGGGGACTGAGCCAGAATTAAGTTGAAATTCCTAGTTCCCCTTCTGGCTGGGCTACCAACACACTGGCCTGGGACTGCCAATAGTGAACAGAAAAGCAGCATGGTCAGGGAGTGTTGGATACAATGAGTTCTAAATTTCTCTTTAAAGAATCATTATGTCAGTATGTTCAGTTCTTTATCCTCTCTTTTAAAGTTTAACTTCCTCGTAGTTTCAGTAAAAAACCCTTTACAGGCCGGGGGCGGTGGTTCAAGCCTGTAATCCCAGCACTTTGGGAGGCCGAGACGGGCGGATCACGAAGTCAGGAGATCGAGACCATCCTGGCTAACACAGTGAAACCCCGTCTCTACTAAAAAAAAAATACAAAAAACTAGCCGGGCGTGATGGTGGGCGCCTGTAGTCCCAGCTATTCGGGAGGCTGAGGCAGGAGAATGGCGTAAACCCAGGAGGCGGAGCTTGCAGTGAGCTGAGATCACACCACTGCACCCCAGCCTGGGCAACAGAGCGAGACTCCGTCTCAAAAAAAGAAAAAAAAAAAAAAAAACCCTTTACACCAGTTTTAATCAGTAGTTCACATCTGTTCCCCTGGTCACCTGCTCTGTCCTGACTCATCCCAGTCACCTGCTTTGACCTGAATCACCCCTGGTCACCTGCTCTGACCTAAGTCACCTTTAGTTACCTGTCCCTAACTGTCCTTCCTGCCAAACTACTCACCCCGCCACTCTGGCTCATACCTCTGCTCTCTTTAAAATAGCCAATCAGAATTAGCTTAGACTGTGCAGTGCAACCCTAGCCAATAGGGGAATGACAGAGCAGTAGGGGCTACCTGCATCAAGAATAAGAACCCCTTCCCCTCTCTTGTTCAGATGTCCTCTCACCATTAGTCCATTGGTGAGTCGCACCCTTCTATAGAAGTAAACATTGCCTTGCTGGGAAAATTAAATTTATGTTCAAGTGCTATTTCTTTGCAGCACCCAGGAACAAGCATTTTGTTTCTAACAGGGAGGAATCCAAATTTTAAAATAGCAATAGGTCATCCTGATCATTAAACAGGAAGTGGCTGAGAGATTCTCTCTTTCTGAGCATAGCCACATTCAGTGACCAAACTGCCTAATTAAGCTACATGGCCCAGAAGGAGAAGAGAGAGCTAGAGTAAAATTCTATTTGAATTGATTTTTGAAGAGGCCATTCCAGTATTCAATATCAGATGCCTGTGAATGGTAGGGTGTATGGAATGTCCATCAAATACCTGGACTATCAGCCCTTTGTTGAGTAGCTTTTGTGATTGAAAAACAGCAACAACAAAAACCCGCTCCATTGTCAAGCTGCAAAGGCCCAGAAGGCCAAACACATGACATAGATTAGTTTCAAGGGCTGCAATATTATAGGTGGAATCTGCTGATCAGGTTAAAACAGCAATATTGTGTTGAAAGGCAGGTGAAAAGCACATTTCACATGGTGGCAGACAAGACAGGAGAGCTTGTGCAGTGAAACTCCGCCTTGTATAATCATCACTGAAAAACATCAACAGCATTGCAGCACAATGGGTAGCCCTGAGAAGAGATCAGAAGTCTAATGTAGTCAATCTGCCAAGAACAAGGTGTGAGGAGATGGAGGTGATGGCTCATGTTATGTGACCCCCCTCACTGCAACACTTTCACAAGTCTGCCTTTCAGGTAGCTTATGCATCAGAAACAGGATCTTTTTCTTTATTTTATGCCAAACCTACAGTGGTAGATAGGTCACCATGTCCAGTACAATGATGGATCTAGTCAGAAATGGGAGCAATCTGGACAGTGCAGTCTTGATCAGCAACTTGATACCAGAGAACTGGCCCTTACTCTAGACATCTACATGAGTAACCCAACAGCTTAACTGTGATTTATTATCACATTTTGCAGCCCCAGAGAGGGTATCTTTAATCTACCAATCCGTAGTTTTCCAAGTGACAGACTAAACTCCTAGGCCTTTGGCTATAGCCCAGAGGTCAGTAAAAATATAACAAGCTTTATCAAAAGGAACACTGGCCAGAGATATGAGATAGCCTTGAGTTCTGCAAAGGGAATGGAGCAACCCCACCCATGTTTGGTTCTGCAGAGCTGGCACTGAGGCTGAACAGTGGCAGCAACTCAATGAGTGCCATCAGTTTGAAGCTTAACCAAGTCTAGGGATTTGGTGCCCTGCATCCCAGCCACTCTAGCCATGGCTAAAAGGGACAAACACAGAGCTCGGGCCATGGCTTCAGAGGGTGCAAGCCCAAGCCTCAGCAGCTTCCACATGGTATTGAGCCTGTGAGTGCACCGAAGCCAAGAATTAGGGTTTAGGAACCTCCGCCTAGATTTCAGAGGATGTATGGAAACTCCTGGATGCCCAGGCAGGTTTGCTTCTGGGTCAGGGCCCTCATGGAGAATCTCTGCTAGGGCAGTGCAGAAGGGAAATGTGGGGTCGGAGCCCCCATACAGAGTCCCTACTAGGGCCCTACTTAGTGGAACTGTGAGAAAAGGGCCACCATCCTTCAGACCCCAAAATGGTAGATCCACCAACGGCTTGCACCATGTGCCTGGAAAAGTTGCAGACACTCAGTGATAGCCCATGAAAGCAACCAGGGGGGAGGCTGTACCCTGCAAAGTCACAGGGATGAAGCTGCCCAAGATCACGGGAGTACCCACCTCTAGCATCAGCGTGACCTGGATGTGAGAGGTGGAGTCAAAGGAGACCATTTTGGAGCTTTAAGATTTGACTGCCCTGCTGGATTTCAGACTTGCATGGGGCCTGTAGCCCCTTTGTTTTGGCCAATTTCTCCCATTTGAAATGACTGTATTTACTCAATGTCTGTACCTCCATTGTATCTAGGAAGTAACTAACTTGCTTTTGATTTTACAGGCTCATAGGCAGAAGGAACTTGCCTTGTCTCAGATGAGACTTTGGACTGTGGACTTTTGAGTTAATGCTGAAATGAGTTAAATCTTTGGGGGACTGTTGGGAAGGCACGACTGGTTTTGAAATGTGAGGACATGAGATTTGGGAGAGGCCAGCGGCAGAATGATATAGTTTGGTTCTGTCCGCACCAAAATCTCATCTTGAATTCCCACACGTAGCGGGAGGGACCCAGTGGGATGTAACTGAATCACAGGGGCAGGTCTTTCCTGTGCTGTTCTCATGATAGTGAATAAGTCTCATGAGATCTGATGATTATATGAGGGGGAGTTTCGCTGCACAAGCTTTCTTCTCTTGTCTGCCGCCATGTGAAACGTGCCTTTCACCTTCTGCCATGATTATGAGGCCTCCCCAGCCATGTGTAAGTCCAATTAAATCTCTTTTTTTTGTAAATTTCCCAGCCTCAGGTATGTCCTTATCCGCAGCAAGAAAACAGACTAATACAACATCTCTTCCCAATCAGGAGAATCACCTCTGGCACTTATAAGCATTCAAATTACAATCATGTAAAACATTAATACCAATTATACATTCATCAGTGGAAGCTACAACAGTACACTAAACAGACCCAAAGGGCCACATGCAACAGGGTCACTTAATTTCTCTTCACTGCAAAAATTGCCCAAATCCCATCAGTTGAATTAAGGTGCCCCTTCTTCCCAAGCAGCTGTGAAGACTAGTGCCTTGAGTAGTTATATGCAACAGCACACAGTTTGAATTTTTTTTCCTCCACAGTTCCCCAGCATATTCAAGCAGTGCATAAGTGCATACTGGATCTTTTTTTGTTTTCTTTTTCTTTTTTTTTTTTTTTGAGACAGGGTCTTGCTTTGTCACCCAGGCTGGAGTGCAGCAGTGCAAAGACTGCGCACTGCAACCTCAACCTCCTGGCTCAAGCAATCCTCCCACCTTAGCCTCCCAAGTAGCTGGCACTACATGTTTGCACCACCATGCTTGGCTAATTTTTGTATTTTTTGTAGAGATGTGATTTCATCACATTGTTCAGACTGATTTCTCACTCTGAATTCAAGTGATCCGCCCACCTCTGCCTCCCTAAGTGTGGGGATTATAGGCATGAGCTATTGCGCCTGGCCAGGTCTCACACTTAATTATCTTTCTCCTTAATAAAGCTGAAGTTAGGGTAGGAGGCAAAGGAAGGATCAAAGGTACAGAAGAAGAGCAGCTTTTTTTGAGAAAATTGAGGCATTGCATTCAATTTCAAGTGGCCCTCACTCATGGCTCATCTGAATGAGCTTCTGAGGTTTTGGACCACCCAAGCTTAGCTTAGTAGCCATAGCTATCATTGCACCTAGTCCAAGACCATGGCACCTGTTGTCCCATTGTCCTAAGATCCCTTTTTCTATCTGCCCAGAGGAGAGTAACAACTGAGGCACCACTTAGGCAGCTGTTTTCATTCTACTTCTCACTGTACAGCCCCTAACTATTAATTAACAAGTAGGATAATGGGGAATCCTTATTCTCTTAACTCACCCAATACTTGGGCAAATGTATTTACCTCTTGATCCAAGTTGTCTCATCTTCAAACCTAGTTTGTGGGTTCATTCTCCCTCCTCTTCCAGAAGACCACATCTGCCAACATCCCATCCTCATCACCTAAACTGTCAAAAACTATGAAGAGTCTGAAATTCTACTCTACTTGCAAGCTAGTCTGACAGTTTTGTAGATGCTAGCAGAAGACATGAGATTCAGGGTTAGAGAGAAAGAACTTTATTACTCACAGAAATAGTCAAAATATCAACATTTTCTTGTTCTGGTTCCCAAACCCCAGTTCCCACAGGGCAATGCAAAGACCAGGTGATATCTGTACATGCAGATGGTTGCATTACAGGAAAGAAACCCTGAGCATAGGGAACCTAAAGCTTTTATAATGCCCTTTGGTCCAGAAAGAGACACCCTTTATCTTCCAAGGCTCTAAATATACCTGCCCTTCATTTTGGAGGGAGATACTATCTCTATCTTCTCTATCATATAAACATCCTTGAAAAATAATGCAGTCAGTACATCTGCTTATAAGATCTACAGAAACACTAGTGGTCCATGGAGAATTATCTAATCAGCCATACGTCGTTTTATTGCACATCACTTTGTTGTGCTTCACAAACATGGCGTTTTTTACAAGATGAAGGTTTGTAGCAACTCTTCCAATCGACCCTGCAAGTCTATGGCACCATTTTTCCAGCCTCGAGTGCTCACTGCATATCTCTGTGTCACATTTTGGTAATTCCTACAACATTTCAAACTTTTTCGCTATTATTATATCCTTTATGGTGATCTGTGATGCTACTATTTTGGGGTGCAACAAGCCATCCCTATATAACAGGTGAACTTAATTGATAAATGTTGTGTATGTTCTGCCTGCTCCACTGACCAGCAAATCCCCCATCTCTCTCCCTCTCCTCAGGCCTCCTCATTCCCTGAGACATAACGCTATTGAAATTAGACTAATTAATAATCCTACAATGGCCTCTAAATGTTCACGTGAAAATAAGAGTCACGCATCTATTTATCATTTTTTGAGATAGGGTCTCACTGTCGCCCAGGGAGGAGTGCAGTGGTGCGATCATAGCTGATTGAGCCTCGACCTCCCAGGCTCAGGCGATCCTCCCACCTCAGCCTCCCAACTTGCTGTCACTACAGGCACACACCACCATGCCTGGTTAATTTTTTTTTAAAGTTTTTGTAGAGATGGGGTCATGCCATGTTGCCCAGGCTGGTCTCTAACTCCTAGGCTCAAGCAATCCTCCCGCCTCAGTCTCCCAAAGTGCTGCGATTACAGACACGAGCCACTGTGCCTTGCCACATTTCTCACTTTAAATCAAAAGCTAGAAATGTTCCAGGCTGCTGAAAGATAGGGAAAAATAATAATAAATTGTTTTAAAGCTAGAAATGCTAATCCTGTGAACACACCAATGGTAAGAAAGTATTACAGACTTATTGCTGAAAATAAATAAAGTTTTAATGGTCTCAATAAAACATCAAACCAGC
>NW_012115178.1:6754824-6765123 GCF_000951035.1 Colobus angolensis palliatus
AAAAAAAAAAACATCAAACCAGCCACAATATTCCCTTAAGCTAAAGCCTAATCCAGAGCAAGGTCCTAATTCTCTTCAATTCTATGAAGGCTGAGAGAGGTGAGGTAGCTGCAGAAGAAAAGTTTGAAGCTAGTATAAGTTGGTTCATGAGATTTAAGGAAAGAAGCCATCTTCGTAAGATAAAAGTGCAAGGTGAAGCAGCAAATACTGATTTAGAAGATGTGGCAAATAATGCAGCTACGGCTAATATCATTGATGAAGATGGCTATACTAAATAAGATTTTCACTGTAGATAAAACAGCCTTATATTGGAAGACACCCTCTAGAATTTACATAGCTAGGGAGGAGAAGTCAATGCCTGGCTTCAAAACTCCAAAGGCTGACTCTTATTAGGGGTTAGTGCAGCTGGTAACTTTAAGTTGAAACTAATGTTTATTTACCATTCCAGAAATCCTAGGGCCCTTAAGAATTATGCTAAATCAGGCCAGGCGTGGTGGCTCACGCCTGTAATCCCAGCATTTTGGGAGGCCGAGGTGGGCAGACCATGAGATCAAGAGACTGAGACCATCCTGGTCAACATGGTGAAACCCCGTCTCTACTAAAAATACAAAAATGAGCTGGGTGCAGTGGTGCGCGCCTGTAGTCCCAGTTAGTCAAGAGGCTGAGGCAAAAGAATCACTTGAACCTGGCAGGCAGAGGTTGCAGTGAAACGAGATCGCACTACTGCACTCCAGCCTGGTGACAAATTCTAGCTCAGAAAAAAAAAAAAAAAAAAAGACTTATGCTAAATCTACTCTGCCTGTGCTCTATTAATGGAACAATAAAGACTGGTGACAGCACATCTGTTTACAACATGGTTTACTAAATATTTTAAGCCCACTGTTGAGACCTACTACTATTTTCAAGATTCTCTTCAAAATATTACTGCTCATTAATACTGCATCTAGTCACCCAAGAGCTCTGAAGGAGATGTACAAGGAGATTAATATCATTTCCATGCCTGCCAACATAACATCCATTCTGTGGCCCATGGATCAAGGATTTACTTTGACTTTGAGGTCTTTATTATTTAAGAAATACATTTTGTAAGGCTATAGCTGCCATAGGTAGTGATTACTCTGATGGACCGAGGCAGTCAACTGAAAACCTTCCAGAAATGATTCATCATTCTAGATGCCATTAAGATTTATGATTCATGGGAGGAGGTCAAAATATCAACAGTAACAGGAGTTGGAAAGAAGTTGATCCCAACTTTCATGAATGACTTGGAGGGGTTCAAAACTTCAGTGAGAGAGTTAACTGTAGTTGCTAAAAATAGCAAGAGAACTATAAATGGAGCCTGACAATGTGACTGAATTACTGCAATCTCACGATAAAACTTGAACAGACAAGATTTTGCCTTTTATGGATGAGCAAGGAAAGTGGTTTCTTGAGATGGCATATACTCCTGCTGAAGATGCTATGAACATTGTTGAAATTACAACGAAGGATTTAGAATATTTTATAAACTTAGTTGATAAAGCAACAGCAGGGTTTGAAAGGATTGATTCCAATTTTGGAGGAAGTTCCACTGTAGGTAAAAGGCTATCAAATAGCATTACATGCTACAGATAAATCTTTCATGAATGAACAGTCGATCAATGCAGCAAACTTTATTGTTGTCTTATTTTTAAAAATTGCCATAGCCACCCCAATCTTCCGCAACCCTGACCCAGATCAGTCAGCAGCCATCAACATTAAGGCAAGACCCTCCACCAACAAAAAATTATGACTTGCTGAAGGCTCAAATAATCACTGGCTTTTTTTAGCAATAGACAATTTTTTAATTAAGATAGGTACATATGGGTTTTGTTTTTGTTTTTGTTTTTGCCATAATGCTATTGCACACTTAATAGACTACAGGATGGTGTAAATGTAACTTTTATATGCAGGGGAAAACCAAAAAACTTCATGTGACTCACTTTATTGAGATATTCACTTTATCGCAGTGGTCTGAAACTGAACCCACAATAACTACAAGGTATGCTTGTAAATACCTTATTTTAAGCAAAAAGTGAAAATGATTTCCCTGTTATTTACTAACAAATAGACCAGACATTTGCATCAGACAGTGAGCATAAACTTCCCTGATCACTTCTCAAGAGACATGCTCCCATTTCTCCTTTGACTCTCCTCAAGATTTCCTGTAGGACTAAATTTTGTCTTCCGTATGTCTCACAGGTCAGTGTTTATAATAACCATCAGTTATACAACAGCAGTTTAATGCATTTCAGCAGAGTGAGGACAAATTGCAGGTTTCTGAGTAGAGGGCCAGGATAGGTCACCTGGATACCCATTGAAACTAATGATTCTCAACTTTTCCTGCCTTCAGCTCACCAGAGGAATATTAGACATCCACTTGTTAGTGGTTCTCTATGGGGGATAGTAGAGGAAAGCCAAATTTGGGCATTAATAGAACAAATCTTAAGTTAAATCCTCATATTATTTTTCTTGAGATAGTATGACTATAGCTCAGATATAACCATATCCAAGTTTTAACTACTTCAAACCAAGTAATTACATATTATTCTCACTATTTCTAATTGTGGTATCAATTGACTCTAAAAATATTAAACATGTATATATTACTTGAGACCTCTAGACTATAAAATACTTCAAAAGTCTAGTCCTTAAAATGTTGGGCAAAAAATACCTCAATTTTGGCCGGGCACAGTGGCTCACGCCCGTAATCCCAGCACTTTGGGAGGCCAAGGCAGGTGGATCAGGAGGTCAGGAGTTCAAGACCATCCTGGCCAACATAGTGAAACCCCATCTCTACTAAAGATACAAAAAATTAGCCAGGCATGGTGGTGCGTGCCTGTAATCCCAGTTACTCAGGAGGCTGAGGCAGGAGAATCACTTGAACCCAGGAGGCAGAGGTTGCAGTGAGCCAAGATCATGCTATTGCACTCCAGCTTGGGCGACAGGGCGAGACTCCGTTTCAAAAAAACACAGACACACACACACACACACACACACACATAATGCCGAATTTTTTTTAATTAGCAACATTTTTATGTTGCAAGACATATAGGATAAAACATACTTACTGCTTATCTGGTCCTCCACAGAAAACAATTCAGAAATATAAATACTAGATCAATATTTAACCATCAAGGAAAAGATATACTGCTACATCAGCTGATTTTTTTCTCTTTGAATTTAATGTATTTACATCAAAAAATTAGGTAGTCATTTTACATTTAAGGAATAAAAACCTTAAAAAAAACAATACAAAGAGTGAAAAGATTTTAACCAAGTTTACATTTCTTTTTACTATAAGTTTTAACAACAATTCGTCTCATCATAACTTAATGCAATGTGCAAATGCAGCACCCATTACAATCATTAAACTAAATTTAAGGAAGTACACTGTTAATAGTGACCCTCAGAAGAAATGGATTTCTCTTCTATTAAAAACTCTATGGTATATAAGCACTACATAATAATGCTACTTAACCACCTTTTGTCTCAAGAATTATCACCAAAGTTTTCTGGAAATAAGTCCACATAAGAATAAAATATTTAAAAGGTGAAACGTTCCTTATTTTAACTTTAGCAAGATCTTTTCTTTTTCATTAAGAAACAATTTAATAATTTTAAAGCAAAAGCTGTTAGAGTCTAGATAGCTAAAACTGTACTCCTGAGTTCAAGCTTACAGATAAATCTTTTGTAAGTAGTTCTCAATAAAATATCTTCCCTCCCCATACCCCTACCCGAAATCTTATATTGTTCTTACAAAACTTTGGTCAAGAGTAGAAATATATCCAGGCAGATGTATATGCCATACAATAGCAAGAACAGTAAAGCCCAACTAATGATTTTGAGTTTTAAAAATAGAAGGCAATTAAAATGTACTCAAAGTTACATTAAGAAAAGCTTTCACGGGGGTAATATTGAAACAGTCACAAAGGTTAAGAAAATACTGATATCAAAGTACAAATGACTACAATGTTAAAATAGACAAAAACTGCTATACAAGAACCTCTTTGAAAACTAAAAATAAAGAACACAACACATGAGTCAGGATGATTTTCCTGTTCTACTCATGAATTTTAGTCTTTATAAGGTTGGTTATGTTGACATCTAGAAGAGTTTCTTATCACAACTGATGGTCTCATTCCAACTTCGTAGGGTGGGTCTTCCTCAGGAACCTCTGATCCTGCCGCATCTTGGTCATTGTACAATTTCAAAGTAGTGCAATATCGCCATGATGTGCTGGGGCATGAAGACGTATCCTGTGTATAGTGCCATCCCCACAATGGAAACCAGCATTGAATCTGAGTTGTAGTTAAGGAAACTTATTATTATTAACTTATTCAAAACTAAATCCACACGTTTTCAACAACTCTTTTATGATGAAGTACCTATTCACTTAGTGCTTTCTCATTTATATCAAGCACTGATAAAAAAAAAAAAAAACAAGAACGATAATGCTAGCTACTAACAACCATGCCTGGCACCATCCTAAGTTGGTTTTTGTTTTGTTTTGTTTTTAGCTCATTCTATCTTTACTATCACCATATAAGGTAGGTACTGTTATTCTCCCTGTATAGTCGAAAACATCAGATCGCTTAAAATGTTTTTTTTCTTTTCTTTTTTTTTTTTTTGAGACGAAGTCTCGCTCTGTCACCCAGGCTGGAGTGCTGTGGCCGGATCTCAGCTCACTGCAAGCTCCGCCTCCCGGGTTCACGCCATTCTCCTGCCTCAGCCTCCCGAGTAGCTGGGACTACAGGCGCCCCCACGTCGCCCGGCTAGTTTTTTGTAGTTTTTAGTAGAGACGGGGTTTCACCGTGTTAGCCAGGATGGTCTCGATCTCCTGACCTCGTGATCCGCCCGTCTCGGCCTCCCAAAGTGCTGGGATTACAGGCTTGAGCCACCGCGCCCGGCCGTGTTTTTTTTTTTTCCTTTTTGGAGACAGAGTTTTGCTCTTGTTGTCCAGGCTGGAGTGCAATGGCATGATCTCGGCTCACTGCAACCTCTGCCTCCTGGGTTCAAGCGATTCTCCTGTCTTAGCCTCCTGAGTAATTGGGACTACAGGCACCTGCCACGACGCCCAGCCAAGTTTTGTATTTTTAGTAGAGACAGGGTTTCATCATGTTGGCCAGGGTGGTCTCAAACTTCTGACCTCAGGTGATCCACCCGTCTCGGTCTCCCAAAGTGCTGGTATTACAGGCGTGAGCCACTGCACCCAGCAGGACTGCTTAAAATGAAGCACAGCATGTGACACTGTTCTATCTAAGAAATAAATATACAGGAATAAAATTCTATTTAATGACTGTAAAAGGTCTACCAACTTAACTAATAAGAATGTATGATCAAAGAATTTTAGAATGAGTTAGACTAGAATGTGGCTAAAAGTATTCTTAGAGTCACACAAAGTTAAAATCAATCATACACTAGCTTAGGGATATATAAAATGACAGCAACAGCTACTATCAAATGTTTATTTATTATTATCACTATTAAACATCATTATCACTATTGCTACTATTTGCAACAACTTCAAATAAAAGTCATCTTGATAACCTAAACAATAACCTTTCTGTGCTGTGCTCCTTTATTACAAAAGGAACTGAAACTGCATATATGGAAGTCAACAAGAGGTCTCTCTCTGGGGCCACACAAAACACTGCTAGCAAAAATTATGTCAAATCTAAGGGCTTTTGGCTTTGCACAGTTACACAGGATGCTAAGAGGAATAACTGCTTTTGAACTGGGGTCATGCTTTATTAATTCATTCATATTCTCATTTATTTGCTCTCCTCTTCCACTTGCCTTTCCCCTTTCTCAACTCTACATACCTTTACATACTATTATTTCTAAAATAACTTACATTCTTTTATGAGAAGATAGGGTTTAAATAAGCAATGTGCTTACTACCAACTAATATTTGTATAACAGGTTGACAAATCTCTTCCACAATTACATTATCTTACTTAACCCTTATAGCTTTCCTATGAAATGTTTATTATGTTCATTATTAATCAGAAACTGAGAAAACTGAGTAGCCTGTTCAGGGCCATAAAGGAAGTTGTCTTTGGAGCCAGAGGTCAAATCAAGACTGCCTGACTGAAACCATAAACTCATTCTCTTCACCCAGCAAACAAGGGCAGAAAGTCTTTCACGATCTTTTTTTACAATTTACTTTTTAACCTCCCTTAATCCAGTTCTTCCTTAAACTGCCACCTTCTATTTACTAATTTCTGAAAGAAAGAAAGAAAGAGAGAGAGAGAGGAGAGGGAGAGGGAGAGGGAGGGGGAGGGGGAGGGGGAGAGGAGAGGAGAGGGGAGGAGGAAAGAAAGAAAAAGAAAGAAAAACATTTGCTGCTTCTACATCATTGGCATATATTTGTTCATCACCAACACACCATATGATTCTTACTCCTCCAGACTGTAGGCATTGTCCTAAGGTCACTGGTGGTCTCCACCAAATCCAAAGGCTGTTTGAATTGACACTATTTTAGTCCTTCTTCTTCAAAACCCTTTGCATTTATGTCTGTAGTCCCAGCTACTCTGGAGGCTGAAGTGGGAGAATCATTTGAGCCCAGGAGTTCAAGGCTGCAGTGAGCCAGGGCACCACTGCACTCCAGCCTGAGCACAGAGCCAGACCTTGTCTCAAAAAACAAACAGAAAACAAAACAACCCCTTCCACTCTTTAAAACTCTACTCTGGGCTGAGCTATTTTCTAAGGCCCTCTTTTAATCTCTTTTACCATTTCCCTGTTTTTCATTGGCTCTTTCCTTTATGATGGATGATAGATGATAAGAGTGAACTTTGTGCTTTCCTTGCAAACATCCACTCTACCTCTCCTCCTAGTATAGCAGCCATGCCCTTTTGGTTGGACTAACCCATCTTCATGGATAACCCCTGACTGGTCTTAACCAACTAGAGGGATCTCTTTCTCTTGGCAACAATGCCCTACCTCAAACCGATTAATCAGCTCAAAGCTTAGGACTTCTGCCAGGAATTCAGGAACATAGATGCTCTCTCCTAGAATATGCAGCTTGCTGATGGAATCTTGCAATCGCTAGAGTCACTTTACCTCCATGAGGAAAGCAAGATTCAGAACAAAGCTAACTCAAGAAGGTGGCAGAACAAAAATAATCACAGAAAAATGTAGTCAGAATCCTCACCAAAAAATCCTTAAGCCCACCCTACCTCTGGATTTTTACATACTAACCTAATAAATCCCCTTTACTTTTTTTGAGACAAGATCTCACTCTGTTGTCCAGGCTGGAGTGCAGTGACACAATCAGAGTTCACGCAGCTTCGACCTCTCAGGCTCAGGCGATCCTCCTACCTCAGCCTCCCAAGTAGCTGGGACTACAAGCACACACCACCATGCCCAGCTGATTGACTATTTTTGTAGAGATGGGGTCTCCCTATGTTACTCAGGCTGGTCTTGAACTCCTGGGGACAAGCAATCCTCCCACCTCAGCCTCCTAAAGTGCTGAGATTACAGGTGTGAGCCACCACACCTGGCTGGCCAATCCCCTTTACTCTTAAAGCAGCTTGTTCAATATTGTTACTTGTGGCTGAAAATGTTCCAGATCAAATGGAATTCCCATCATTTTGTCTTGGGCCCCACACTCTCTCATAACTTAAACAACTACATGATGAGTATCCCTTATCCTAAATGTTTGAGATGACAAGCGTTTCAAATTTCAGATTTTAAAAAACATTTTAGAATATCTGCATTATACTTACCAGGTGAGCATACCTAATCCAATATCAAAAATGCTCCAGTGGTCATTTCATTTGACTGTCACATTGTTGCTCAAAAGTTTTGGATTTTGGAGCATTTCAGACTTTTGATTTTCAGATTAGGGATGTCCAATCTGTACCTTAATGTTGTCAACCTGACCTCACCTTCCATACCGCAGACAGATATTTCTGCCTACTTACTGTACATTTCCATCTATGGCATTCAACAAGGTAACTTAAATTCAAACTGAACTCATTAACCTTTTCCAAAACTACCTCTTCCTATGAGTCCTATTTTTCCAATTGACACAACTATTTGCCAAATCATCCAGTCTAGAAGGCTTTTTATTCCTTCTCCCCACATTCAAATTATGACTTCTCAGTTCTTCCCCAACCCCTACAAATGACTCTTAAATCTCACCCCCACAACCTTAATCAATGATAAATGATTAAGGCATGACAGGTATCTCCTTACCTGTCAATCACTGGCTATAGGATGGGATACAGAAAATCCACCTAAGCAAGAAAGCTGCTTGGCAGAGGACAATACTCTGAAGAAAGAGAGAGCTATAAGTCATTAGCAGCCAACACTCACGGAGGTTGGGGGGTGGGGTACATCAGCTATTAAAGGGGACTTAAGCTAGGTGCAGTGGCTCATGCCTGTAATTCCAGCACTTTGGGAGGCCGAGATGGGAGCATTACTTCAACTCAGGAGTTCGAGACTAGTCTAGGCAACATAGTAAGACAATGTGTCTACCAAGAATAAAAATAAAATTAACCTAAAAAAAAAAAAGAAAGGAGACCTAGGTGAGGACCAACCACAAGTACCATGCTACTTTTCCACTGTACTTCCCAACAGTTCAAACCACTCCCTAATACACACATATCCTACTTGCAGTCATATTACAAGAGTCTCAGAAAACAACATTATATATTTCCATACTGCTCTGGTTTTGCTTATTGTTTTTTTTTTTTTTTTTTTTTTTGAGACAGAGTCTTGCTCTGTCGCCCAGGCTGCAGTGCAGTGGCCGGATCTCGCTCACTGCAATCTCCGCCTCCCGGGTTCACCCCATTCTCCTGCCTCAGCCTCCCGAGCAGCTGGGACTACAGGTACCCACCACCTCGCCCAGCTAGTTTTATGTATTTTTAGTAGAGACGGGGTTTCACCATGTTAGCCAGGATGGTCTCGATCTCCTGACCTTCTCGGCCTCCCAAAGTGCTGGGATTACAGGCTTGAGCCACCACGCCCGGCCTTGCTTATTGTTTAATAATAATATAAGTAACAATAACAGTGGCGGCGGCAGCTTTCACTTTGCGAATGTCTAGTGTGTGTCTGGTACTAGTTAAGCACTTCATCAAGTTCCAGTAACCTCCCCAACAACAAAGTGAAGGGGCCACATCCAAACCAAATCAGTCCAACTCCGGTGTGTCTGTGTTCTTAACCACTACACTACACACTTTCCTACATATGAAATGCCCTATTCTCCCTGGTAAAACCTAACAATTCTAGCTCAGTAGTTATCTCCTTTTCTATTAGACCTTAGGCCTTCCCTGGCGTTCATAATTTTTCCCATTCTTACCCCAGCCCCTTGGCAGAACTAATTATTCCTTAATGCTCATAAAGCTCCTTTAATACTTTGTATGAAAGTGAGTAACACAGCACTTACCACCTGACATTACCTATTTGTAGATGTACTTATCTCACTAAACTTATCAACTCCTTAAACAGAGAAATAATATTATTTTTGTATCTCCAGTATCTAACAAAAAACATGCTAAATAGACATTTGATGACTAGAGACTGTCCTGTGACTAGATTCATTATGATGCTTTCTACATATTCCACACATTACTGTGGCTGACAAACTTGACAATGACTACAGAAAAGACAAAACCAGTTTCCAGGCAATATTGTAGTTAAGAACAAATTTTGCTTTTTTTTACAGCTTTTATGTAAACCTTATAAATACATATGCCAAACAAATGAAAATGGTATAGTAATAATCTTAAGGTCATTGGCTCAATTTCAACTCCAGTAGGAGTGATTACTATAAATCAGCTATCTGAATATGTATGTTACATAGTCTTTAAGGAACTAATTCTTCAATTTAGTATGGAGAATGTATCACTTAAGGAACATGCATAAATTAGCCTAACAGGGATTATTCCACTATAAATCAAGAATCTGAAACTTGGCTGGGCATGGTGGCTCAAGCCTGTAATCCCAACACTTTGGGAGGCCGAGGCGGGTGGATCACCTGAGGTCGGGAGTTCAAGACCAGCCAGGCCAACATGGTGAAACCCCGTCTCTACTAAAATTACAAAATTAGCCAGGCGTGATGGTGCATGCCTGTAATCCCAGCTACTTGGGAGACTGAGGCACAAGAATCACTTGAACCCGGGAGGTGGAGGTTGCGGTGAGCTGAGATGGCGCCATTGCACTCAAGCCTGGGCAACAAGAACAAAAACTCCATCTCAAAAAAAAGAAAAAAAAAAAAGAATTAGCATAACCTGGTGTCGTGCACCTGTGGTCCCAGCTATTCAGGAGGCTGAG
>NW_012115178.1:6771213-6771560 GCF_000951035.1 Colobus angolensis palliatus
GTCCCAGTGCTCCTTGGAGTCTGGGGGAGGTTTGGCCTTTAAAAATCAAACTGCCATGGAGATTGCTTTACCCAAAATTTTGGTTCACAGTCTTCCTTGGATTATCTCTTGGGGTAAAGTAAAACCGCCAAGCTTGTATTGCTATCTCGTGGTTAAGGCTCCAAGCTATTGGATCTTCCTTTGTGTGTGTGTATACATGTCCAGATATGTTTTGTTTTTTTGTTTTTTTGAGATGGAATTTTGCCCTCGTTACCCAGCTGGAGTGCAATGGCACAGTCTTGGCTCACTGCAACCTCTGCCTCCCAGGTTCAAGTGATTCTCCTGCCTCAGCCCCCCAGGTAGCTGGG
>NW_012115178.1:6773445-6779144 GCF_000951035.1 Colobus angolensis palliatus
TGAAAAACTAGCCGGGCGAGGTGGCGGGCGCCTGTAGTCCCAGCTACTTGGGAGGCTGAGGCAGGAGAATGGCGTAAACCCAGGAGGTGGAGCTTGCAGTAAGCCGAGATTGCGCCACTGCACTCCAGCCTGGGTGACAGAGCAAGACTCTGTCTCAAAAAAAAGACTACTAAAAACAGTTTTACATGCAAGCTGTGTAAAAATAGTAGAAAAAAAAATTTTTTCTTTTTCGTAAAAGGTTATAAAAGGTTTTTGCGTCTTTAAAATTTCTAGGCCAGGCGCAGGGGCTCACACCTATAATCCCAACACTTCGGGAGGCCAAGGCAGGCGGGTCACCTGAGGTCAGAAGTTCAAGACCAGCCTGGCCAATGTGGCCAAACCCTGTCTACGAAAACATACAAAAACTAGCTGGGTGTGGTGGCATGCACCTGTAATCGCAGCTACTCAGGAGGCTGAGGCAGGAGAATTGTTTAAAACTGGGTGGCAGAGGTTGCAGTGAGCCGAGATCACACCACTGTACTGTAGCCTGCGTAACAGAGCAAGACTCTGTCTCAAAAAAAATAAATGAAATAAAATTTCTGAGTCATCATTTTGGCAAAATATATAATGTATGGTAATCTGGAATTCCAAAATCAAACTTCAGTTTCAAAATTGTCTTTCCAAATGCCTGACTTTCTGGATGGATCAGAGGATCCCTGAAAACATCCAGAAAAGAGGTAAACAGGATTATTTGACATGTTTAGGTACATGGGATTGCCAAAACGATGTTCAATCTTCTTTAGGTTATATTTTTGTTAATAATACTATGTTCCAAAATTGTATTGGATTTCTAAAATTCTAATGTCTAAGTATATGCTATCAACTATAATTATGGTTATTATGTTAAGTTATTGTAAATCACAGAAATAACCAAATCAAACCAGTTGATACTAAAATTATTTAAAATAGTTTATAACTAATGCTTGGTGCCATATTACTGGGAAGACAATTAAAGCTTCACGTACATTTGGTCACCTGGTGCACCATTTAAACATTTTAAACATTTTATCAAGTGCTTTCATTCCATTGCTATCTGGTTGTATAAAGCTTTCCCATGCAAGAGGGCTAATGTTGTAACAGTAGATTACTATGCTACAGTGTATTTTCACCAGGTAAAAAAAGCTTTTTATCATTTGAATCTTCTGAGAACATTAGAGAAAGACTGTCCTTCCCATCCACACTACAACAAAACTTTGGGATAGCAACCTTGATGTGAACAGCTTTTCCAAGTTCACAGATTAAGACTTCTACTATCATGAAACTCTTATCTTTGAATATTTTTTTCTTGCCTACATCTCTACGAACAATAGAAGTGGAAAAGGGGTCTGTTATGTGCATTTATGGGGTATACTTTTATTTATGAAGGAGTCTGCAGCCAGCCTTCTACCTGGATAACCTTATACTTTGACAGATAACAAATGAAGGCCCAATGTAGGTAAGAAACCTTAATGGTACACACATTGCCTCATAATCAGTCAAAAACAAAACACTGGTTCACTCCTCTTAACCCACATCATGGGTTAAAGAGAACGTTGCCAGGAGGCCTTCACTCTTCTAGTAGGGCATCAGTTATTTGGCTCTTTTTCCATGGTTTAAAGTGAAAGAAGCAATGATTAGAAACGTATCCCTCGTGATAGGCTCTATAGCACATTCTACTTTAAAAGCTTTATCACACAACAGACTTTAAATTCTCTTGTGAAAGTTACACTAAATAATAGAATTGGCTAAACAGAGAAGTATCTGTGCAGCTGCTGGCACCTGTAGCCTATGGAGAAATATAGATTGCATATTATAAAATTCAATTGCAGGGGATTAATGAAAAGACCACTTAATCAGCTGGGCGCAGTGGCTCACGCCTGTAATCACAACACTTTGAGAGGCTGAGGCAGGTTGATCACCTGAGGTCAGGAGTTTGAGACCAGCCTGGCCAACATAGTGAAACCTCATCTCTACTGAAAAGACAAAAATTAGCTGGCCGTGGTGGTGGGCACCTGTAATCCCAGCTACTCGTGAGGCTGACGCAGGAGAATCGCTTGAATCTGGGAGGCGGAGATTGCAGTGAGCCGAGATTGTGCCATGGCACTCCAGCCTGGGTGACAGAGCGAGACTCCATCTCTTTAAGAAAATTTAAAAAATGAAAAAAAAAGACCATTTGGTCAAGCAAGTAGACTCTTCATCCAGGTCATTCTTTAATCTATGTAATTTTAGGTGGTTTGGTATGGGGACCCGGGTAAGGAGCATACTCCGAACTCTTGGTATCATCCTCCCAACAGTCATAATAATCGTCTCCCTGGAGTGCTGTATTGTCTCAAAGGTTTTAAATGCTTGCATGCAGCCATCTCTAGAATGCCATATTATCTCTCTTCAACTAGAATGACAAGAGCTGAAGGAAATGTGCAACCATGAGGACTTAACCTATAAATGATGTGCTGAGACTGGAAATGAAAATGATGGTAACTGAGAGTGGTCCTACAGCCCTAAGTTTTGGTCATACTCTTACCTAAGTGAGAACCTGAACAAAAAGGGGGAATTTTTTAACAAAATCCTGGGAGGCCATTGTTTTGGACTAAGTTCATCCACTGGGCCCCAACAGACCAAACCAAACCAAAGCGGGGCTGTTTGTGCTAAGACTTTAAGGAAACACATGGGTTCTAGAACAGACAAGGTTTTGTTTTTTCTTCTGCAAATCTCTGTAACAAATATTTCTGATAGCATAGGCATCTACCTCTGAAGTTCCCATTAAATCTTTTAACCAAATTCATTCCCTCTCACCTAGAGACCATAAAGCTTCAGATGATCACGCAACAAAGGTTCCAGCCAATTCCAAGTGAAGCCACCACCCCTGGCCATCAAGAAGCTACCCTGCTGGCAGGGCACAGGGGCTCACGCATGTAATCCCAGCACTTTGGGAGGCTGAGGTGGGCGGATCACTTGAGGTCAGGAGTTCAAGACCAGCCTGACCAACACGGTGAAACCCCATCACTACTAAAAATACAAAAATTAGCCAGGCATGGTGGTGGGTTACCTGTAATCCCAGCTACTTGGGAGGCTGAGGCAGGAGAATCGCTTGAACTCGGGAGGCGGAGGTTGCAGTGAGCCACGATCATGCCATTGCAGTCCAGCCTGGGCAACAAGAGCGAAAACTCCATCTCAAAAAAAAAAAAGCTACCCTACCTTCACTAGATAGAGCAGGGCGAGAGTTCTGTGGTCCCCAACAGGTAGAGACTAGACCACAAGGCAGCATGAAGTAGTTATAGAAAAATAACATTGGTCCCTCTGCCTCCCATAAAGATTTATGGGACTCACATCTCTCAGTGGGGAGATGAGGCAGAAAAATAGTGTCTGGAGGCACAGAACATAAGGCCGATTCACACTTCAGCTATGACAGGAAATATCCTCTCCATAGGGTGTATGCCAAGTAAATGACTTTGTAACTGTACTTCATCCTCTCCATTTACATAGGGCATACCCCAAGCAACCAATGGAATCCTCTAGAGGGTATTTAAACTCGCCAAAATTCTGTAACCGGGCCTTCGAACCCCTGTGTTCAGGCCCGCTCCCACACTATGGAGTTTACTTTCATTCTCAATAAAACCCTTCATTCCTTCCTTGCTTTGTTTGTGCGTTTTGACCAAGTCTTTGTTCAAGACACCAAGAACCGGGATACCCTCCACCATTAACACCAAGAATATGAGACCAGCCTGGGCAACATGGTAAAACCCCATCTCTTTTACAAAAAAATACAAAAATTAGCTGGGCGTGGTGGCACACACCTGTAGTCCCAGCTACTCTGGAGACGGAGGTGGGAGGATCACTTGAGCCTGGGAGGTTGAGGCTACAGTAAGCTGAAATCACATGGCTATACTCCAGCCTGGATGACAGAGTGAGACTCTATCTAAAAAGATAAAAAGTTTTTTAAAAAATAATAAATTAGCTATACAGGGACACAGTAAGTGAACAAGCAGATAACAGGTCAGTGAGGAACTTCTAATAATCAAAAAATGCAGGCCGGGTGTGGTGGTTCACACCTGTAATCCCAGCATTTTGGGAAGCCAAGGTGGGAGGATCACTTGAGGTTAAGAGTTCAAGACCAGCCTGGGCAACAACAGTGAAACCCTGTCTTTACAAAAAAAAAAGAAAACAATTAGCCAGGCATGGTGATGTATGCCTGTAGTCCCAGATACGCAGGAGGATGAGGCAGGAGTATTGCTTGAGCCTAGAAAGTGCAGGTTGCTGTGAGTCAAGATCACACCACTGCACTCTAGCCTGGATGACTGAGACCCTGTCTCAAAGAAAAAAAAAATTTTTTAATTTCTCGATCACCTGACCTCGTGATCCACCCACCTCGCCCTCCCAAAGTGCTGGGATTATAGACGTGAGCCACCACTCCTGGCAAAGGATACTTTCATAAATAGAATTTGAGTCATATTTTTCTCTCTCTCTGCCTAATTTCTCCAAAATTTGCAAACTATTTGTGAATATTCTTAATTCATGGTAATGTGTCTGTTTGCATACAGTCAAACAGGGTTGCTAGGGCCACTCAGGGATAGAGAACCCAGCAATCTGGCATGCCAGCAAAAGGGTAAGAATTTCTTACCACTCAGTTTCTGGCCCGCTTTCTCTATAAGCAAAATGGTTAATCTCCTCTGTAAAGTTTTAAATTAATTGGTTTAATAATAATAAGAGCTTAAATCAAATATTTTGTCAGAAAATAGAAAGTGTAATGCCTTTTAGTTCATGTGACTTTAGCAATCTTTGGGAAATAAAGATGGTTTTAAAGATTATTGGTAAAAATGTATTCAAAATGTAAACATTTGGTCTAAATTATGTTCAAATACTAGGTTTGCTAAATGCTTTACGGTCATAAACTGCTTCCTTCGCTTTTGAAAATTGTTTAACTTGCCTGCCTTCCAGCTAGGTAAGGCCAGGGGACATGTGGAGTTGGCCACGCCCCTAGTTATGCTAGAAACAGTCAAATCTTATCAGAACATAACTTACCAGGTTTTACACTAAAGTTAAAATTGCTAAGAGTCAGGTCAGGTACGGTGGCTCACATCTGTAATCCCAGCACTTTGGGAGGCCGAGGTGGGTGACTCCCGAGGTCAACAGTTTGAGACCAGCCTGGCCAACATGGTGAAACCCCATCTCTACTGAAATACAAAAATTAGCTGGGCGTGGTGGCGGGCTCCTGTAACCCCAGCTACTCAGGAGGCTGAGGCAGGGGAATCGTTTGAACCCCGGAGGCAGAGATTGTAGCGAGCCAAGATTGCGCCATTGTACTCTAGCCTGGGCCACAGGGCAAGGCTCTGTCTCAAAAAAAAAAAAAAAAATTGCTAAGAGTCATCATTGTAACATGCAGTAAGACTACCTGAAACAGGTCAGGCGCGATGGTTCATGCCTGTAATCCCCCAACACTTTGAGAGACTAAGGAGGGCGGATTAGTTGAGGTCAGGAGTTCAAGACCAGCCTGGCCAACATGGTGAAACCCCGTCTCAGCTAAAAATATAAGTTAGCCAGGTGTGGTGGTGGGTGCCTGTAATCCCAGCCACTTGGGAGGCTGAGGCACGAGAATCACTTGGACTGGGAGCAGAGGTTGCAGTGAACCAAGATCACGCCACTGCACTCCAGCCTGGGGCAACAGAATCAGGCTCCATCTAAAA
>NW_012115178.1:6782807-6793692 GCF_000951035.1 Colobus angolensis palliatus
GAAACCTGATAAAAATGAGTAAAGAGTTGAGCCTTCAGCAAAGGAGATATACAGATGGCAAATAAGCATATAAAAAGATGCTTAATATCATTAATGCAAATTAAAACCACAATTAGACACAACCAGACATTTTTAAAATTTATTTTGTTAGTTTTTTGTGGGAAACCAGCTCACATTTAATTGTGACATTTTAAAATTGTACAAGTATTTTGACATCTGCCCCCCACATTTAGTCTTAAAATGACAGAAAAACAACCAATCACAGGTTTAATACATTTACCCCTTCAGTTCCTATTTGCAGCACCCAATATTCCTTTGAAATATGAAACAGACCTGGCAGTGGCCAACAGTAAATTTCTGCCCACCACCTCCCACCCCCAACGGAGTTGAAAAGTTCAGGTTTAGTGTTGTTGCAGTGGCACTTGTCCATAATCGGTACCTCCCCATAGTTGGGGGACGTTAAATGTACCAGTGAAAATAGTTTTTTCCCCTTCAAGGGGAAGAAAGAAAATCACTCCTCAAAACCCAGCAGAACTGGCTGTGAGGTCTTTCCTCCTATCTCATCTCTTCAGGGTTTTGTTTTGTTTTGTTTTTTTTGCAGTGGAGCAAGAGACCAAAACCTAACCTGAGTTACAAGAAACAAGACAGTAATGGCTATAAAGGGAGTGACCAGGAGCAACCGGGACACTCCTTTACCTCCCATGTCCAATGTATGTGCTTCACAGAAAAAATAATAATAATAACAAATCCATAAAATACAACAGCTAGAATTACTAAATCCATTCATCCAAGGGTGGTAGAAGGCAGGGTGGAAAGGTGGAAGGGTAAATGGCACAGGGAGAAAAACAAAGTATTCAAATCAGTCCAGGCACAGGGACTGGCAAACGCTAGAAAACAGCTGCAGAAAAACTTGTGGTCCTTTCAGACTCACGGTGATATTAAAAATCCACACACTGGTGTCTGGGAACATTCTGCCTTACGTGTACCAGAGACAAAAATTTCAGTTCTTCAGAGAGAAGGGAATATGCAGAGGGCCCTTGGCAGAGTGGGTCCTGCCTTCCCTGGCATGGGGAGGTGAATAGGGAAAAGAGCTGCCACAGCTTTCTTCCAATCCCACCCATTCCGTTTGGATAGCAGGCAACTCAGTGGCCTGCAGCAGCCTTCAGTTTGGCAGGCGACAGATGCGGTGAAGGGAACTTCTCTGCAGAAGTGGAGCTGCTCGGGGCCGACTGCAGATAGACTGTCTTGTGGAAGAGTCTGCTGCTTAAGAAGACCACCAAGGAGAAGAGGCGCAACTGGAAGAGATATGCTTTGCCAGGGGTCTTTGCTTCATTGGCGCTGATAATGAATAAAGGAAAGAGGATAGAGAAAAGGCAGCCACTGATAATATATGAGGACTGCACTGCTGTGAGAAAAGCCAAGGGCAAACCAAACCCAAAGTAGTAAGGCCAATTCCTTTGTATGTTAGACAACCGCTGGTGCATTTCAATTCCTTTATTGACCAATGATATTATTCAAAGCAGTACAGTGAGTAGAGAAGGGACATATGCAGGAGACTAACCAGCTGACTGACAAGATGGATGGGAAAGAGACTCACAAACATTCTCTGAATGAGGAAGAGCCTGCAGCAGAAGGTTGAAAAGCATATCACCAATTATTTTGCTGACACTAGGGAATGGGTGAGGCTTCCTCCCTGATACCTCAAATGCCAGATTAGCTATATCCTGAAACCAAGTGGCAATCACCACTTTGCTAAGCACAAACAAGGGGAGCACCCAAAAAGCACTGAAAATTGACGTGAGGAAGAATTCCAGCCACGACCAAACATCTCCATGTAGTGATGGGTCCTCGATAATTCAGGCTGTTACCGACTGAAGCACAGGAATAAATACTCGATAAAACAAGAGGAGACTGAACCAGAACACTCCACCATTCCAAGTACAACACTGGAAAATTCTACTAACAATATGTGGCTCACTCTCTTGCTTCCGCTCTATACACTGGGCTCTTCTCTGTGCCAAGACACTACTTGCCCTTCTTTGACGCTGCTCCTCTCTCTTTTGCTGGATTCGAGCATCTAGCTTTGAGATGGTACAAATACCCCAGATGGAGTCTTTGATTCCTCTGGCAAGGTCCTGGAGAAAGGTTTTGACACTGTCAGCCATCTCTTCACCACCAAACTCAACTACACAGAGGACAGAGAAGTGTCCCCAAATCTCTCATCACGAAGGATCCGCAGCTCCGGCCCGGCCCCTCACCCACCACGGCTGGCTCTGCGGGGCGCTTTCAGGGCCGAGGCTGCTGCGCCCGCACTGGGCATGCCCGGGCCGCAAGGGGCTAATTTTTATATTTTTAGTAGAGACGGGGTTTCACCATGTTGGCCAGGCTGGTCTTGAACTCCTGGCCTCAGGTGATCTGCCCACCTCAGTCTCCCAAAGGGCTGGGATTACAGGCGTGAGCCACCACACCCGGCCTAGGCACTGGTTTTATGATGACATTCGGAAGTGCTCTCACAAAGCTAAACATATATATAACAAAGTATACCGGCTATAATTTGCTATCTGGTATAGATTTCTCAATCCATCTCATTCTGTAACAAGCCTCTCAAAATTTAAAGTATCCTTGACACACCGTGAATTTTAAGAAATGGGTAGTAGAAACAGTACAGCACTAGAGGAGACCCAGGTTTGAGTCATAACTCTGCCATCCCTGTTTGTGTCAAAAGCTCTCTGAACACTAGTCTCCTTATCAACAAAATGTGGACATACATCACCTATCTTTCAGGGTTGTGAGAATTCAGAATCGAACCTATTCTGCAAGAGAAGGCAATGTAATCCTCATTAAAACTGTTCTTTGAGGGTTTGAGCATTTAACATCATGACTTAGACCTATGTTTGCCCAAGTGCATCCTGCTACTAATTTGTTATTAATTTATAGTGTAATCCTGGGATGTCACAACCTCTCTGGACCTGAGTTTCTTCATAAAATGAGGTCCTTTCTTTCATTAACATGGGATTCCACTTGTCTGAAGAGGACATTTAGGTACCACCTGTCAATCGTCCATAAGGCAATCTTCTGTTTCACATGTACACAAAGAAAAAATGTAAAAATTAATCAGTTTTATGCAATACACATATATTGGAAGATAATATACGAAGTAATAGAGTAATCTTTCTATTTACCGAACTCTTCTTGTTGTTTGTATAAGTGCCAGTAGCTATACACAAATTAATCAGGTCTATATTCTAGAGGGGGTTCCATGACTCAAGCAATAGAGAACAAAGTGCAATCTAGAATACAACCTCAAAAACTAAAACACGGGCTGTTCTGTTTTGTGTTTATGACTTGTCTGTAAACACTGACTTAAGTGTTTGACAGAGCACCTCTACTGAGCCTTTGCTTCCAGCTATAGTGCATCGCTTGGTAAAGCAGGTGCTTCATGAACCATCCCAGAACTGAGCAAATAATGTGCCAGGATACTGTGCAGGTGCTGAAGATAAATGTTTGTTCAAGGGCTGAATGAACAATCAGAGGTTCTTTATAACCTGGGCATAACATAAATATTTTATGGGTCCCATGGACATAAAAGCAAGTAGATGTGAAGCCATACATAGAATCTGTATGTTGTTTTCTCTTCTTTAAGAGGAATCTCCTAAACATAAGCTAAATTTCCAGCAAGCTAGGAAAGAAATAAAGATTTTTTTTTTTGGCCCATAAAAAGGCCATTATCAGCAACTTAAAAAAAAAAAAAAGTCCTGTAATAAAGAGAGGAAATGCTTTACATATAAATACAGTACATTAGAAACAAAACCATAGCAACTAACATTTCCTTTTCCAATCAGTAACTCTAAACTATTATCACCCACCTTAGTAATCTAATCACAAGACTTTGGAAAAATTAAAGGTAGTTTCTCATTGAGAAAAGGTCATAGACATTTGTTCCAGTGGGTATGACTTATACATCTTCACTACTCTAAATAATTTTAATGATTTAAGTCTGATTACATTAGTCACATTAAAAAGCAAAGCTAAAACAACATTTAAAGCAATCCAATCCTATATTAATCAAATTTCTTTTGTAAAATCAATTCTAGGCTGGGCGTGGTGGCTCACGCCTGTAATCCCAGCGCTTTGGGAAGTCAAGGCGGGCGGATCATGAGGTCAGGAGATGGAGACCATCCTGGCTAACATGGTGAAACCCCATCTCTAATACAAAAAATTAGCCGGCCATGGTGGCAGGCGCCTGTAGTCCCAGCTACTCGGGAGGCTGAGGCAGGAGAATGGCGTGAACCCAGGAGGCGGAGCTTGCAGTGAGATCGTGCCACTGCACTCCAGCCTGGGTGACAGAATGAGACTCCATTTAAAAAAAAAAAAATCAATTCTAAAATGCTATTTAACCTTAGAAATACTCAAAAGTTGTGATAAATCTAAGAAATCATCTTAATGAAAAGAGAAAACAAAGCATTTGACGAAGTATTATCACATGCTGTTTACTGAAAAGCAATCAAAGCCCTAAGTGAAAGCAGCTGCAGGCTACTGAATGCGGCCCCAAACAGGAAATCTTCCTTATTACTGTAGTTTTCTTTTCCCTTGACCTTAAAAAACTGCAGATCACCACCAACAGAAATGTAAAGAAAGTGGGTGGCTCACGCCTGTAATTCCATCCCAGCACTTTGGGAGGCTGGGATGGGCATTATCACCTGAGGTCAGGAGTTCGAGACTAGCCTGTCCAACATGGTGAAACCCCATCTCTACTAAAACTACAAAAATTAGCCTGACACGGTGGTGCACACCTGTAATCCCAGCTACTCGGGAGGCTGAGGCATGAGAATCACTTGAACTCAGGAGGCGGAGTTTGCAGTGAGCCGAGATCATGCAACTGCACTGGAGCCTGGGCAACAGACTGAGACTCCACCCCCACAAAAAAAAAAAGAAAGTTAATTTTTCCTAGATATATCGACTATCTCTTGATACTTTTCTAGTTTCCTTACATTGAAGCAAGTGGAAAATATTACACTGTCACAATTATTATACTGTCACAGTCCTCTATATGTTAACCGATTTGATATTCATGGGTCATGTTAAAGGATAGCACATCACCATCAGAAGTTAGTGTTTAGCAAGCAAAATCCATTCTCTAAGCTTTTTATAGTGTGCTGATTAGACAAACCTAGGTATGAAAATTGTTTTTAGAAACTACAACTTGATGACAAGCTCTTTTAAAACTAAACAAACAACAAAGCATGCTGCTGAAATCAGTCATGATCACAAACTGAATATTTTTCACTATGGACTAAAATCCTGGAAATGGTTTTAGCTCTAATCCCAGAGACACTGAGGCTATGGTGTCTCTGGCACACCTTTATTGATTTGAGTTTCTATTACCCCAGGAAGATTTGAAGTCCCATTGTTATGGGAAAAAAAACTCTCAGTCTGCTCTGAAATATAATCTGTTCTTCTACAGCACATGTTTCTGTAACATTAGATAATTCACATATGATTAGTAGAGTATAGGAGCTGTATTCCTTCATATGGGATATTTCATCAGTTAGGGGAGCAGATTAGCAGGAAAATAATTAGGTGACCCTTGAAAACAAGGGTTTGAGCTGTGCAGGTCTACTTATACTTACACATGGATTTTTTTCTGCCTCTGCCACCCCTGAAACAGCAAGACCAACCCCTCCTCCTCCTCATGACTTTCTTTCCTCTAGCTTATGTTACTGTAAGAATACAGTATATAATACATATACAAAATATGTGTTAATCGACTGTTAATGTTATCAGTAAGGCTCTGGTCAAAAGTAGACTATTAATAAAGTTTCTGGGGAGTCAAAAGTTATACACAGATTTTCAACTGCCTGTGGGGTGAGGATGAGGGCCTGGGGGCAGCACTCCTAACCCCCAAGTGGATCAAGGGTCAACTGTATCACCTCGAGCAGGAAACATCTCTCAACTCAGCTATACAGACAGAAGTCCTTTTAACTCTGTTTTAAGAAAATCAGAAACTCGTGTTTGCACCCAGTCTCCCTCTTCAGAGAAAGGCATCTCCAGGGTAGCACAGCTCTCAGCTAGTGTGGCAGGTGGCACTGCCCCTACACTGCCTCAATGGCAGCCCACACTGGCTGCATTACATCAGCACCTACTGCTGACATTTCCATTCAACTTTGTCCATGCTTTGGTCATGTCCCCTCGGGCAGCTTCCAGTGAAGCTGAGCTGCCTGCCTGTCTGGGATATCCAAGTTATTCCCTCAAGATGCCAAGTATTGTGTTTGTTAGTGCTTGCATACTAAATTGCATACACTTTGAGTGGTCTGCCTCAATACTATTTTCCCATAAACCCTATTATTTTGCAATTTTTCAGAAACATATATGGTACATGCTGACCAAAATCCCTGTATTAGTAAAACTTCTATTTCTCCTAACTATTGATCATAAATACTATCTTTCTACCATTCCATAACTACTTTTTCAACATTCCAATTTATAAAAATTGTATATCCTCTATCAAGTACATCTTCTGGAACACATAGCTTAAATTATTTCTTGTTTGTTTGTTTGAGACGGAGTCTCGCTTTGAGGCCCAGGCCAGAGTGTAGTGGCAAGATCTCCGCTCACTGCAAACTCCGCCTCCCAGGTTCACACCATTCTCCTGCCTCAGACTCCCAAGTAGCTGGGACTACAGGCGCCTGCCCATATGCCCGGCTAATTTTTTGTATTTTTTAGTAGAGACGGGGTTTCACCGTGTTAGCCAGGATGGTCTTGATCTCCTGACCTCGTGATCCGCCACCTCAGCCTCCCAGAGTGCTGGGATTACAGGCATGAGAAACCATGCCTGGCCAGCATAAATTATTAAATTTGAGCATTTGGAGTTTGTTCTTTAAAAAAAAAAAAAAGAGGCCAGTTCCAATGGTTCACAACTACAATCCCAGCACTTTGGAAAGCTGAGGCAGGAGGACTGCTTGAGGCCAGGAGTTCAAGACTAACCTAGGCAATATAGTGAGACCCTGTCTCTACTAAAAATTTAAAAATGAGGCATGGTGGTGTGTGCCTGTAGTCCCCACTACTTGGGAAGCTGAGGTGGGAAGATCGCTTGAGCCCAAGAGTTCAAGGGTACAGTGAACTAAAGATTATGCCAGCCACTGAACTCCAGCCTGGGCAACAGGGCAAGACCCTGTTTTGGGGGGGAAAAAAAAACCTATCTTAGCTCCCATGTACCATAAATGTTACGACACTCATAGTCCGGAGGAATCATAAAGTCTTTAAGAAAATGGAGACAGGGCCTATACTGATCCCTACTCACAAATCACTAGAATCACATGCTGAAACACTGCTGCGGAATATCAATGTGTGGCTCCCACTGCCATTAACCCAACCATGATGTTCTCTGCCTGTCCTGGTATAGACCATTTAGTTCTTGTTAAGCACAGGCTTCATTATTTTCTACCTTTACCAACCAAAAACTACTAAAGAAAAAGTCAATATTCTAAGGAGTTACAGTTAAGAGATATCCTAACATTCTCACTGAATCAGCCAAATATAAAGGCTAACATGTAAAAGAGGCTAGAGCAGTTTTCTTCAAACTAAAGCAGTGGTGCCCTGGAGGTAACAAGGCAACTTTTCAGGTTAGGATACTTTAAGGAGAAACCAGTTAAAAGTGGTCTGCTTCCACTGTACTCCCAGAACTTGATCTGTCTGAGAATTCTTGTGGTTTGCTGGTTGTCCTTCCCATCCTCCCTTATAAATGTATTCACTTCTCCCACATTACTTCCTAATCTTACGATTGTGCATTTCCCAGCCAGGTACAGTGGCTCATGCCTGTAATCCCAGAACTTTGGGGGGCCAAGGTGGGTGGGTCACTTGAGGTCAGGAGTTCAAGACCAGGCTGGCCAACATAGTGAAACCCCATCTCTACTAAAAATACAAAAATTAGCCAGGTATGGTGGTGGGCGCCTGTAATCCCAGCTACTCGGGAGGCTGAGGCAGAATTGCTTGAACCCAGGAGGCCAAGGCTACAGTGAGCCAAGATTGTAACACTGCACTCCAGCCTAGGTGACAGATCAAGACTCCATCTTGAGGAAAAAAAAAAAAATAGGGGCCGGGCGCGGTGGCTCAAGCCTGTAATCCCAGCACTTTGGGAGGCCGAGACGGGCGGATCACGAGGTCAGGAGATCGAGACCATCCTGGCTAACACGGTGAAACCCCGTCTCTACTAAAAAATACAAAAAAAACTAGCCGGGC
Source organism: Colobus angolensis palliatus (assembly GCF_000951035.1). Classification (NCBI taxonomy): domain Eukaryota; kingdom Metazoa; phylum Chordata; class Mammalia; order Primates; family Cercopithecidae; genus Colobus; species Colobus angolensis. Next base: position 6,791,046 of record NW_012115178.1, read on the forward strand.
GACGTGGCAGGCGCCTGTAGTCCCAGCTGCTTGGGAGGCTGAGGCAGGAGAATGGCGTAAACCCAGGAGGCGGAGCTTGCAGTGAGCTGAGACCCGGCCACTGCACTCCAGCCTGGGCGGCAGAGCGAGACTCCGTCTCAAAAAAAAAAAAAAAATAGGAGCCGGCACGGTGGCTCATGCCCGTAATCCCAGCACTTTGGGAGGCCAAGGCGGGCGGATCATGAGGCCGGGAGTTCGAGACCAGCCTGGCTAACATGGTGAAACTCCGTCTCTACTAAATATACAAAAAATCAGCAGGGTATGGTGGCAGGCACCTGTAATCCCAGCTACTGGGGAGGCTGATGCAGGAGAATCACTTGAAACCAGAAGGCAGAGGTTGCAATGAGATGAGATCGCGCCACTACACTCCAGCCTGAGCAAAAGAGCGAAACTCTGTTTCAAAAAAAAAAGAGTATATTTTTTATACATTCACAGAATATCTCTGGAGAGATGCACAGGAATCTGCTGACACTGGTTGTCACAGGGTGGCTCGGGCAGGGGTGGAAGGAAGACTGTCACCAGCTACCTTTTTGTGTCTTTTGTGTTTCAACCATAAGGATGTATAATCTATTTTATTTACAACTTAAAAATTCATATTTTCCAAACTCCCAAATACTTTAATTAGTATACTGAGATGCAAAAAAAGTCCTTTTTGGCCAGGTGCGGTGGCTCACGTCTGTAATCCTAGTACTTTGGGAAGCCGAGGTGGGAGGATCATGTGAGAATTAAAAAATGCTAAGTTGTAAGCATCTGAGGATAAAGCAAAAATCTAAGAAAATAATTTAGTTGCCACTGAAAATAACATAGAGCTTAAAATTTGTAATGCTCTTTTTTCATTATCATTCAAAGACTACCCTCAAATCAAAACACTGACTTTTGCCTCTACCACTGCCTCCTCTCACAGACCTTTGCCTATTCCAAACCCCATAACCAGAATTAACCTTTAAAAACTTAAATAAAAGGGGCCAGGTGCCATGGCTCACGTCTGTAATCCCAGCACTTTGGGAGGCCGAGGTGGGCAGATCACCTGAGGTCAGGAGTTCAGGACCAGCCTGACCAACATGACGAAACTCTGTCTCTACTAAAAATACAAAATTAGCCGGCTGTAGTGGTACATGCCTATAATCCCAGCTACTTGGGAGGCTGAAGCAGGTGAATCACTTGAACCTGGGAAGTGGAAGTTCTGGTGAACCGAGTTCACACCACTGCACTCCAGCCTGGGCAACAAGAGTGAAACTCCGTCTCAAAAAAAAAAAAAAAAACTTAAATAAAGGTAAATTGGATCACTCCTCACTCAAGGCCTATTCTTACTCTGGCCCTTACAGGCCCTCCATTGACTCTCTGGCCTCACTACCCACCACTTTGGCCCAGGCTCACTCTGCTCCAGCCACACCTGCCTCAGTGACCCTCCTCACACATGCCAGGCAGGCTACTGACTCAGGGACTTTGCACTGGCTGTTCCAGCTCTGCTCTTCCCCTACATTAACTCCTTTACCACCTTTATATTTTGCTCAAATACCCCTCCCTCCTCCATGAAGCCTCTCCTGATATTCTCTTTAAAAACCAGCAAGTCTATTGGGCGCAGAGGCTCATGCATATAATCCCAGTACTTTGGGAGGCCAAAACAGGCAGATCACCTGAGGTTAGAAGTTCAAGACCAGTCTGGTCAACATGGCGAAACCCCATCTCTACTAAAAACCCAAAAATTAGCCAGGCATGGTGGTAGATGCCTGTAATCCCAGCTACTTGGGAGGCTGAGGCAGGAGAATCACTTGAACCCAGGAGGCAGAGGTTGCAGTGGGCCAAGATCGTGCCACTGCGCTCCAGCCTGGGTGACAGAGTGAGACCGTCTCAAAAAACAAAAAAACAGAAACAAAAACAAAAGCCAACAACTCCATCACACCCCCACATTTCTGACACCCGGGCCATGATCTACTTTTCTATTACTTCGTTACTATGAAAGTTCCATGAGGGCAGGAATCTTTGTCTCTTCTGCTCACTGATGTATCACAAGCACCAAAGCCAGCATCTGCTACAAGGAATGCACACAGTATTTGTTGAATTAATGGATGGCCCCAGCCTACTTTTTCAACTTTGTTTCCCACCTATTCTTCCCAAAAGAATGCCTGCTCCAGCCAGTCTGACAGGAATACTCACCATCCCAGTACACCTCTGTACCCTGGTCTGTACCTTCTTACCCATGTTGGGGAAGAGAAACAAACCCACTCAAATGCCTCCCTGAAAGTTCTCTGAGCACTCCCAATCCATCATGCTCTTCCTGCCCTACATCCCAAAGCATCTGCTGCCTAGCTCCCTCAGCTGAAATAACACCAGAAGGCTCTATCTGATAACATGTGTAAATTCTTATTTTTCCTGAAACTACTCCCTAGTTTCCCTAAAAGAAGAAATGAAATCCATCTTCTTGGAAACTCAGACAGAACTCAGGACCATACATTAAAAATGAAAAAAAAAAATGCTTTTAGGTTCTATTTTTTTCCATCCAAAATGAAAATAGCTTGGAATCCCAGGGAGGAAAAAAATGTGTGTGTGTGTATATATACATATATATGTATATATATACACATACACACACACACACACACACACA
>NW_012115178.1:6794797-6797407 GCF_000951035.1 Colobus angolensis palliatus
GTATTCAAAAGGTATGAGCACCTGCCTTCATCTCCTCAAATCTTAGCCTTGAGAAGCCCTTCATCATCTGACCTTTCCTGCTATTCACACCCCACTTCACTGGGCTCCAGCCAAACTGGCCTCTCTGCTAGTCCTGAAACACGCCAGGCTTCCTCATGCCTCAGGCCATTTGCATATTCTGTGCCTTTTGCCTGGAACGCTCATTACTCTAGAATCATCTCCCTGCTTAAATATTTCCAAATGTCCTCTCCTGGCCATTCTGGCTAAAACTGGGGAGCAGGGAATAAAAAAAAAAAAAAAAAAAAAAAACTCAGCTGGGCATGGTGGGTGGTTCACACTTGTCCTAGCACTCTGGGAGCCCAAGGCTGGCAGATCACTTGAACCCAGTAGTTGGAGACCAGCCTGGGCAACATAGCAAAATCCTGTTTCTACAAAAAAAAAAAAAAATTAGCCAGGTGTGGTGGAGCATGCCCATATTCCCAGCTACTCAGGAGGCTGAGGTGGCAGAAAAGCTTGAGCCGAGATCATGCCACTGCACCCTAGACTGGGTGACAGAGCAAGACTCTGTCAAAAAATGAAAGCAGGAAAGTAAAGGAAAGAAAGAAGGAAGAGAGGGAGGGAAGAGGAGAAAAAGAAAAACGTCCTTCTGCCTTACTTTCCATTCTGTTCTGCTTTATTTTTATCCATAACAGTTGTAACAATCTAATAATCTATATATTTCATTTCTTTATCTAGTGGCATTAGAAGAAAAAATTTACGTTTTATTACAGTTATAGCCCCAATTTCTAGAATAGTATCTGGCAAATAGAAGGTACATAATACTTGTGGAGTAGAATTCAACAAACATACACATTTTACAAATGAGTAAACAAAGCAATGTAAATTTTGTTAAAAGCTCCAAGATAAGTCAAAGAAGTTCTCCCATGCTTTGGGAGGCCGAGGTGGGAGGATCACTTGAGGCCAAGAGTTTGAGACCGCCTGGGCAACATAGCAAGACCCTGTCTCTACTAAAAAAAAAAAAAAAATTAGCCCAGCTATTCAGGTGGCTAAGAGGCTGAGGCGAGAGGATCACTTGAGCCCAAGAGTTCAAGTTTACAGTGAGCTATGATTGCACCACAACACTCCAGCCTGGGTGACAGAGCAAGACCCTGTCTCTTAAAAAACTAAAATAATAAAGAAAAAAAGTTCACCTAATCTCTTTAAGTTCTCTCTGAGAACTGCATTCTGTTCATCAGAAGCAGCCAAGCTCCAAAAACTCTAAAAGTGGTTTAAAACCAGGTTTCTTGGCCGGGCGCGGTGGCTCGTGCCTGTAATCCCAGCACTTTGGAGGCCGAGGCAGGTGGATCACCTGAGGTCAGGAGTTCAAGACCAGGCTGGCCAACATGGTGAAACCTCTTCTCTACTAACAATACAAAAATTAGCTGGGCATGGTGGCAGATGCCTGTAATCCCGGCTACTCGGGAGGCTGAGGCAGGAGTATCAGTTGAACCCAGGAGGCGGAGCCTGCAGTGAGCCGATATCGCGTTACTACACTCCAGCCTAGGCAACAGTGAGATTCCATCTTAAAAAAAAAAAAAAAAAAAAAAAAATCAGGTCTCTTTTCCCACTCTCAAATACTTCTGCAATTGCTTTAAAATCACGAATCAGCTGGCCGCAATGGCTCACGTCTGTAATCCCAGCACTTTGGGAGGCCGAGGTGGGTGAATCACCTGAGGTCAGGAGTTTGAGGTCAGCCTGGCCAACATGACAAACCCCATCTCTACTAAAAACACAAGAAATTAGCCAGGCGTGGTGGCGCATGCCTGTTATCCCAGCTACTTGGGAGGCTGAAGCAGGAGTATCACTTGAACCCAGGAGGCGGAGGTTGCAGTGAGCCGAGTTCGCACCATTGCACTCCAGCCAGGGCAACAAGTGCAAAACCCTGTCTCAAAATATAAATTAATTAATTAAATAACAAATCAATATATAAACAACTGTTTTTTAAGCATTATTTGTGTGCCCAGCACTGTGGTTTAAAAGTGGAAAAAAAAAGTTTTCAAGACACATGAACTGTCTTTCAGGGGGAATCTAATTCCTAACATAAACCAAAAACTGCCCACATTTTGCTTAAAATAAAATGCCATGGAAACATCAGCAGCAGCAGAGAGATGGGCAAATATAGCCGTGATTATAGACTAATATGACTCTATTTTTTAATCAATAAAACAAGATTATAGGCTGGGCACGGTAGCTCATGCCTGTAATCCCAGCACTTTGGGAGGCCAAGGCAGGCAGATCACCTGAGTACAGGAGTTCAAGACCAGCCTGGCTGACATGGTGAAATCTTGTCTCTACTAAAAAATACAAAAATCAGCCAGGTGTGGTGGCACACACCTGTACTCTTGGCCGGGCACAGTGGCACATGCCTGTAATCCCAGCACTTCGGGAGGCCGAGGCAGGTGGATCACTCGGGAGGGCGAGGCGGGACAATCGCTTGAACCCAGGAGGTAGAGGTTGCAGTAAGCCAAGATGGCGCCACTGCATTCCAGCCTGGGCAACAGAGCGAGACTCCATCTCAAAAAAAAAAAGAAAAACGATTAAAATAGCATACTTCTGATTCAAATTATTATT
>NW_012115178.1:6798741-6799137 GCF_000951035.1 Colobus angolensis palliatus
GTCTCCTCCTGAGATGAGGTAAGTGGTTCTCAGTCTATGGTAGGTCTCCTTTTATAGTACATACTGTAATACTAATTAGCACTTACCAGATTCTTTTTTTATTGTTATCTTTTGTCTTAATGCGGGTGTCATGTCCCATTTCTCTGTAAGATAGAAACATGTCTGCACACGAAAAAGTTCAAATATTCCTTGACTAACCAAACGCTAATGTATCACTTCAAATGTCTTATCAGAAGACAGATGGTAGCCCAGGTATCTGGGCTCATGCTTGTAATCAATCCCAGCACTTTGGGAAGTTGAAGTGGGTGGATCACTTGAGGTCAGGAGTTCAAGACCAGCCTGGCTAACATGGTGAAACCCCACCTTAACTAAAAATACAAAAATTTAGCCAGGCAT
>NW_012115178.1:6800262-6802522 GCF_000951035.1 Colobus angolensis palliatus
CACACACACACACACACACAAAGAAAAGAAATCAATCTAAAGTCTTCCTCTGTTCAGGACTTCTAACTCAGACAGAGACCAATTTTCAGACCGGCAGAGGCAAATTTCTCTAAATTTTAGGTTTCTAGGATTGATGATTAAGTTGAATGTAATGTTTAAGCTGTAGAAAGTATGCCTCTTTCCTTTAACACCATGTAGCTGGCCACAAATCAGTTCTGGGTGAAGCTTACTAATCGTTAATGGACTTATAAAATTCAAAGTACTTCACAGTAAGCCTCCTGACAAGTTGGGGGAAAAAAAATACAGCTTTCTCATTCAGTTCTTCCGCCAAGCTAAAACGAGGATTCAATCTCCAATTGATGTTCCAAACTACCAGATAGTTTTAAATGATTCTAGAAGTTGAAGTGGAAAAATATAAATACAACAGCTGATAGTAATTCAAGACTGGCTTATGTCAAATGATTGCATTTCTAACCTAAGTTAATTCAATAACATGAAATTTGAAATAAGACTTTTTTTAATCTTAAGTTTAAAATCATAAGGTTCTATAATACTGGATGTCAGTTGGTTGCAGTTGTCACCTATTTGAAAAAAAAATTTGAAACTACTTGGTCGCTAAACCAATGGTAACTCAAAAACATTAAAGGCAAATATCTACTAAGTCACTGAATTTCATTTCATAATTTATTTCTCCATCCCCCAAAAAAGCCATCACCTAGTTCTTTATAGGATACTATCACTATTGCAACATAACAGAAAAATCTTAACATCATTGATAACTGTGGCATTTTAGTGTGTGAAATCTATATTAGATTTTAGGTGTAAAAGCTTTTAGGTGTAAAATCTATACTATATTCTAATAGTGCACTCTACATTCACCCTCTGATTTAAAGAGCTTCAATTTAACCCAGCATTGTTTAAATTAATTTTAGGATGTGTTATGTGAGTCAAGATACGCTTGCTTCTACTGAGAGACTTCTATTAAATATGCATTTAAGTATGTATTTTACAAGGCATGGCCCTGTGAGCCCTAAAGAGTGAGACTAAAGTGCAGCTACAAATAAATGGTGAAGGAAATCAAAGCAAGCTATCTTCAGTGTCTAAATCCAAAATATGCATTCTGGTTCTTAAATTCCTAATAAATAAATTGCTTTGAAAGCATCTCAAATTCTTCAAAAGTGCTGAAACAAAAGACTCAGCTTTGAGTACAACCTTAAGCTATTTCAAAACAAACACACTTGATAAGGCTTGGAATGAAATTACCTCAGTCACTCACTGGAATGCAACAATGCATTCCCAAAGGTGTTCTGAAGTAAGCTACTCCAACTAAATCACACTGAAAAGCAGAGAACGTGGATAAACTAAACATGTTTTGTGAAATATCTGTTTCGTATTGGCCTGAGTTTGTAAAAACTTACATCTACTTCATTATCAGTATTTAATCTGCAAGAATATCATCCAAGGATGTCAATATGGACAAGCAGAGACAAGAAACATCAGACTCTCAGGGAGCCTATCTTCACAATCCTGAGTTATTAATTGAAGTTCTCAAAGTTAGATGAGTTAAGATACAGACAACGTGCTTTGTACAAATGCTTTGCTTATAGTAACCACTCAACAGTCATTAACAATAATTTACTAACTATCCACCAAAACAGAGTTTCAAACCCTACCGACAACTAACCACAAATTGCACCACTTTTCAGGCCGACTTCTACGGACGGTGCAAAGAAGCAACAAACACACTTTTAAAACTCCCCACCTTGAAGACCAAAAAGATACAATAACTTAAACTGCTTTCAAAAACTACTGGAGTGTCATGCCTACAAATTCAGAACCAGGCTTGAAAGCTGGTCAACTGGTTAGAATTCTTGGTAGACCCAAAGCCAACTGAATCAGGAACACTTAAAGGTCAACGGCGTCCAAGCCGGGAGCGACGTATTGTTACATGATCCCCGCCTCCTACAGGAACAGGGGACTGAACCAAAGGCAGGCGCGGCTTAAGTGCAGGCGACACACTGGGTTACACATCACCCTCGGAGATTTCCTCCAGGAATCAAGACGCTTCCTCCTTGGGTCCAGCGACTCACGGGTGACTCCGGATCTCAAGAGTTATCGCCTCCCCCACCTCCCACTTAACCCTGCAAGCGCGGCCCTAGGCCCCCAGACCTCCCCCTGCCACCCCACTCCTCGGCTTCCGCGCACAGGACCCGCGGGGCCGCTGCTCCAACCTCCACCCCAGGCCCGGGGCCTGGGAGCT
>NW_012115178.1:6803092-6804003 GCF_000951035.1 Colobus angolensis palliatus
TGGTGGGCGGGGCGTCAGTGCCGGCCGGGGGCCCTGGCCCCCGCAGCCCAGCGGGCGCTGGGTCCATCCAGACTGGCCCAGAGTGGTTGCGGAATAAATATTTCTGGTACACTTGTTATGCCTCAGGCATCCTTCTGAGGAGGGGGATTGCCAGGGAGAACCGGAATGCCTTCGGTTCCTTACCTCGTGCAGCTGGCGGCCTAGCTGGGAGACAGGCATTAATCAAGTCGTGATCGGTGTAAGAGGAGAATAAGGGGCTGAGAGACGGTGAGGAGGTGAACGCCATCTAATAAGGAGGTCTGGAAAGGCGTCCCTGTAGAAGGGATGCACATTCGGCCTCCTTCCTCCCTTCCCCCGCCCATGCACACACACAAAAACACACCCATCTAGACGGACATAACCCATGCACTCCCTAACCCAAAGACCACTTACCAAAAATAAATATCTGCCCACCTCTTAGTGGCTGTAGTTAACCACTAAGTGGGTCAAGGCCAGAAGGGCGCTGATCTAGTGGGTTCTGCAGATGACAGGCAGTTTGAGATTGGTGTGAGGGCTGGTGATACCTCCTAGAAATGCACTCCTGGATGCCCGGATTTTCCCACTGCCAAATGGATCAGCAACATTGCACTGGCCACCAGGAGCTCCATACACTGGTGTAGTATGTGAAATGCCACAATTAAATGGCCTGCTGTTTAAATGTTAAAAGTCTTCCAGGTTAAACAGCCTATTGCTTAAACTTTTAAAGTTTCATGGTTAATAACTGTTTATTTAAAAGTATCAAGTGCCAGCCAAGCGCAGTGGCTCATGACTGTAATCCAAGCACCTTGGGAGGCTGAGGCTCGCGGATCTCTTGAGTACAGGAGATCGAGACCAGCCTGAGCAACATGGTGAAACCCCATCTCTACAAAAAA
>NW_012115178.1:6804181-6804887 GCF_000951035.1 Colobus angolensis palliatus
AGAGTAAGTAATATCAAGTGCCAGACATTGGGGATAGCAAACAAGATAGACTGAGACCTGCCTTCATAAAGTACCCAGTCTACTGTGGAAGAGAGGCAACTTAATGGATTACAGTGAGGTGTGGCAAATGATATTTTTGTGGATCCTATCCTTTAGGATACCAAGATAGCCCAGACAAAATCAGATCGGGCTTGTGAAAGGCTTCTAGGAGATGGTGCTTGAACTGAGTGTTGAAGGACAAGCAGAAATGGAAGAATGAATGAGCCTGGGGAAGAGTGGGTGAGACAGACATTCTAAGGATGAAATTGTGATGTTTTTAGAAGACTGGAAGAACTTCCATGTGGCTGGAGCAAAAATAATGTGTATGCAGTAGCAAGAGATGGGCGTAGATAGCAAACAGGGACTATATTCTGAGGGACCTTGTTTGAGAAACTAAGAAATTTTTAACTTGATGTCCAAAAGTTACCAGAGCCAACAGCTTAAATAAGATTTTCTTTCAGGGCTGGGTGCGGTGGCTCACACCTGTAATCCCAGCACTTTGGGAGTCCAAGGCGGGTGGATCACCTGAGGTCAAGAGTTCCAGACCAGCCTGGCCAACATGGTAAAACCCCGTCTCTACTAAAAATACAAAAAAGGTAGCCAGGTGGTGGTGCGTGCCTGTAATCCCAGCTACTCAGGGAGTCTGAGGCAGGAGAATCACTTGAAC
>NW_012115178.1:6805025-6818866 GCF_000951035.1 Colobus angolensis palliatus
AAGACTTGGGTGGGGGTAGTAGCCTGGAGGCTACTGAGGAAAAAAAACAGGTTGGGAAGACATCACAAAGGTAGTCTTCCTTACCCCTCACTTGGAACCTCCTTACACCTCAGAGATCCAGGTACACATGCCCTCCTACTTTCAGACTTAACTGTTTTGAACTTCTTTCTGTCCCTATTCCTGTTTGGGCACAGGCAAGCTCTGTTCCTTTTTCCTCGAGAACTCCAACTACCCTCAGCATCTGGTGATGCTATGTAAAATTTACCCAAGATTGGAAGCATCACCCATAGCCACCCTTCCTTTACTGGGCCCTCTCCCTAGCAGCATTTCTGCCAGGTGGTTGTCCTCACTGTTAGTAGCTCCCAATCCACTGCGTGTCTCTTGGAAACCAGCCCTACCACCTCATCTCACTAAAGTTGGTGACTGACTAGAAATGAGGAAAAGAGGCTGAGATCCTGGATGATGACAATACAGAGAATCCGAGGGAAGACATTTGGCTGAAAAGGTATTGATTTTGTTAGGATGAAGCTATGTCTGAGGTACCTGAGGGATATTTAAGTGGAGGTATCCAGGGGACAACTAAGCACATGGTTTGGAACTCAGAAGTGAAGCCTGAACAGAACTAGAGGTATATGAATTTTCAGTATTTCCCTGGTCATTGAAGCCAGAAGAGCAGATGAGGTCACCCAAGGAAAGCACATAGAACGGGAAGAGCAGGGTACAGAATAAACCCAGAGATTCTGGCATTTGACCAATGAGAGTCCAAAGGAAGCCAATACAGGAAAGGAGCTACTTAAGATTTGACAGCAATGAGGAGAGACATACAGGAGAAGCTAACGGAGGAAGGAACAGCCAGCAGAGCAAATGGCTCAGGGAGGATAAGCAAAATGAAGAAGGGAAGCACCAATTTGTTTTGTCCACATGGAGCTAGATTAATGACTCGGCATTTCATTGTGGAATGATGATAGGGCAGAAGCCAGATTATAGAAGGCTGAGGAGAGAACGGGAAGTAAAACCATGAAGACAGTTCATTCAGGCTTAGTTTTGCAGGAGGCTTGCCTGTGAAGGGAAGGAGATAGAATGGTGGCAAGGGTTTCAGTTTGGTTTCATTTTCAGATGGGAAAGGGGTAAGCACATTTATGGGCTTAGAGTAAAGATATGGATAAAGATGGTGGGCTGAGGGACCAGATCCAAACCCTTAATGAACAGGAACTGGTAGCTCTTTCCCCAAGAGGAGGAGGATGGAAAGATGGGAGCCAGATGGACACAAACACAAATGAGTAAGTTAAGGAACTCCCTACCTTACAACCTCAGTTTTCTTAGTGAAAAAATAAAGGCCTCTTGTTGAAAGTGAGCAAGATGTTGAAGTGTGAAGGGTATGAAAAAGAAAAAGGGAGATGGGAGAAGCTTCCTAAAGATTGTCAGGCAGAAAAACCATACAGTTTTTACCAACAATACACAAGGACCGCGTATATATAGAACTAGAGAAGTTGAGTTAGGAGACTTCCTCCAAGGCAGGGTTTGCTGGATGGATACAAGGGAGAAATAAGCAAGAAGGTTGATGGAGAGAGAATAATTGAAATAATGACTTCAAGAATTAGGTCACAGAGGGAAGTAAATGATAAAAAGATAAAATGGGGTAGTCCAGAGCTGTGTGAGGTTGGAAACTGTAGGAGTAGGTGCATGGGAGAGAGTCTGTGTTGGAGGAGGAAGGCCGCAGCTGTGCTTCCGAAGCATAGGAGTACAGAAATAGGCCAGTCTTAGACAAAGATCAGGCACAGGTTGTGACCATGGGATAGGCAGCTAAAGTGGAGTGGAGGGGATAGTAAAGACCACAGGAAAGATGAAGTTGTCCAGGATGATGGCAGGGCTAAGTGTCGAGAGGGAAAGTCTATAAAGCAAATGTCAAAGTCTGCAGTGAGTGTAGAGAAAAGCTCAGGACACAGGCGGATGAAGGGGACAAAGCCCAGTGGCACACGGTTTTGGTTAGGAGGCAGTACTGGAGAGCAAGCAGAAAGCCAATCCCACCCCACCCCCAGTCCCACCCCCAGCTCTGTGGTAGGAGGACTTAGGTCATATCCTCAGGGGAAAAGAAAGAGATAGAGTGTTCCCAAAGAGGGTGACAGTAGAGGAGTCTTTGTTTATACAGGAAAGTGAAGTCAGGGGCAAGAGAGAGAGGGTTGGCAAGAAGGGTTCAGTTGCAGTGATGTTCCTGGAAGATGAAAATACCAGGGCAGAATGAGAAGGCAGAACATTGGGACCTTAAGCAACATAATGCTGATGGCAAAGTGGGCCAGGCTGACCTCAACATCTGACTCAAAGCAGCATCAGGACAGACACCAGCAGAACCCAAGTGGTTTCCAGGACTATGGAGCAACCACTGATTGCTGTCCAATCAGCAAACCAGGACCTTGACTCACTTTTAGTCTTTCAAATACATGTTACTAAGAAGTCATTTTGTGTGTTAGCAAAGCTCAGCCCTGAGGTAGCAGGTGAGGCAGGTGATGGAAGCAACCAATAGCCCATGAAGACTGCCCAACCTCAGGCCCTCTGCCCAGAGAGGAGAAGGGGCATAGGAAAGCATGTCAGCACAGGTCTGCCAGCCTCTTCAAAGCAGAGCCCTGGGTCAAAGCTACTGGCACAATTAGGTCTGAGTTGGGTATGCAAAAAATAAGAAAAAAAAATAGAATGCCAACTGCAGCAACTTAAAAGAAACACACACACACACACACACACACACACAGCCACATAGTTGTATTCATAAATGAGGTCAGGGCCTAGCTGAAATCTAATAAATAGACCTTAATTCAACCAGCATTTATTAAGGATCTAGTTACTATATATTTTCAGAGTTGTGTGAAAATTAACAGTTTTTAGATGGGTATGAACAATGAATATTTGAGACGGGCATGGTGGCTCACACCTATAATCCCAGCACTTTGGGAGACCAAGGCAGGCAGATCACTTGAGGTCAGGAGTTTGAGACCAGCCTGGCCAACATGGCGAAACCTCATCTCAATAATACAAAAACTAGCTGGGAATGGTGGCATGCACTTGTAGTCCCAGCTACTCTGGAGGCTGAGGCACAAGAATCGCTTGAACCTGGGAGGCAGAGGTTGCAGTAAGCCAAGATTGGGCCACTGCACTCCGGCCTGGGCAACAAAGTGAAACTGTCTCAAAAAAAAAAAAGAATATTTATATTTTCCTTTTTTTGTATGCTCTTTATACTACAAGAAACATTTGCTAAATATCTAGCATTTTTTTTTTCAGTACGGTTTCACAGCTTCTCTTCTTAAACTGCCCAATTCTATCCAATTCTCTCTTACTCTGCACTCAGTGGGCAGCCTCCCTCCTTCTCTGCCTCTCTTGTGCTCTCCCAATGCTCTGAGATCCTCCAAACATCCTTTACAAGCCCTCCCCTTCCTCACAACCATCACCACCCTACACTTACCACCCCACATTTTCTCCCAGCCTCATGAGAGTTGTCTCTAATCTGTAAAGCTATGCCCTCCTCTTGGACTTTGTCACTTTCTGTCACAGATCAAGAGTCTCCTCTCTCTCCTCTCCCACTTTCCTGCACCTTCCAAACATTCTCAGCTAATCTTCCTTCCCTTTTTGAACTACTTCTCCCCACTTTGCTGGTCCAAATCCTTTTTTTGGAATGAGAGTTACAAAATTACATTAAGCTATCGTTTTTTGGCTGCGAAGTACCTGCAGCTGTGGTGATACCTAAAGCCACCATTCCTCTCGTTGGGTACCTTAGGACCTAGCCCAACCACCCCTCCAAAACATACAAAATCTGGGTTCTCTCTCTACCCTTTAGTGAAACCATTTCCTCAAGTTCACCAAAACTTCCTTCAAGCCAAATTCAATGAAGTTTAATCATCTTCTTACTGAACCACTCTGCAGCATTTCACACTACTGAACTTTTTTTTTTTTTTTTTTGAGACGGAGTCTCACTCTGTCACCCAGACTGGAGTGCAATGGCACAATCTCGACTCACTGCAACCTCTGCCTCCTGGGTTCAGGCGATTCTCCTGCCTCAGCCTCCCTAGCAGCTCGGACTACAGGTGCGCACCACCACACCTGGCTAATTTTATATTTTTAGTAGAGACAGGGTTTCACCATGTTAGCCAGGCTGGTCTCAAACTCCCGACCTCAGGTGATCTGCCCACCTCAGCCTCCCAAAGTGCTGAGATTACACACATGAGCCACCGTGCCCAGCCACTACTGAACATTTCTGCCTTCTAAAAACTCCCCACGGCCTTGGTTTCTACCACACTGCACTATCCAAACTTCTCCTGGAGTTCTCACTGCTCCTTGGATTCCTTTGAAAAAAACTATTTTCTTCTGCATTCCTAAAGATCTGTTGTCTCCTCTGCCTCTCCCCATTCATGCCTGCTTCCTCAGGTAGCTCGGCCCTCCCTTTGGATCCCAAACAGCACTTCAAGTCTTTATTCTACCTGCTGACAGGATGTATTTAAATATAATCAAAATGATAACAATTATCACTAACACATTACAATCATCTGGTCCTTCCTAGTTTACAAAGTGCTTTAATTATCTCATTTCCTCAGAGCAAGTACGGCTCCTATTTAATAATTATGGACACTGAAGTTCAAGGACACAAACTAATCTTGCACCAAAAACTAACTTTTCTTTCCACCTTTCTCATTCCTGTTTATGGCAGAAAGAACCTTGATTTTCAGGCCAGAGATGGCATACCAGTTTTACATCCCTTCTCCTCCCCCGACCCCTTGTTTCTGTTCCTAGGTGACGACGAGTCATTCCTCCAAGTGTCTCAGGTCTGCCTCCTTTGTTAGGACATGTCCCCATACAACCTTACTCTCTTTTTTTTCAGGGAAGAAAACTCTGTTTTCTTTAATGCTGAGTTTTGTTAATATTTCTGATATTTCACAAAACATCTTTTGTTGACATTCTACAAATGATACCATCCAATAATGTCCCAATACTTTCTTCTTGTGAAGAGAGTTTATATATCTTTTGGACTTCTGTAATATTTGTTATCTCAGGAAGACTTTTCAGAGAAACCTGATGACCTTCTACTTGAGATATTAGGTATTCTTGATTTATTTGTTTTTCTCCCTCTTCAATGTAAACAATTAGAATTGAGGTGTCACTTGCTGAGATACCAAATTTTTTCAAAGCCTCTGAAATATTGTTATTTGGGGAAAGGTTGAAAATAATTTCAGTAGGTAGAGTTCTTGTCTTCATTTTTCCCAGTTTGTAAAGGTGAACTGCTTTGTTTGCTGCCACAAGTATCTGAAATGGATCGACAATCACTGTAGGATTTATCAGTGATCCATCGATGGTGCCTTCCATGGCCTTTCTTCTCAAGTCTCCAGCATTTTTTACATCTTTAAATAACAGAAGGGTTACCCTGCATTCGGGAAATAGGTCCAGCTGATATGTTAACTGCATTTCACAGATAAGCAGGATTCATCCGGCCCCCAGCGCGACTCGGAAGATCTACAACCTTACTCTCATCAAGTGCATGAGCTGACCGTTGTCACCCAAACGTGGCTTACCTGCTGTCGCTGGCTATCCCTGTTTATTAACCATGGCTCATCTCGTACTTTCAGATCGAAGAAAACTTTTATACTAAAAATACTTCCAACTTATGAGAAAAAAATGACAGGTTTTCAGAAAACTATTCCATGTTGTCTGTATCCGGAAAGTTTTCACTTAAGTTGTCTTTTCAGTTCCAATTACCCCGTAGTTCCACCAACCCCTTCACTTACTGCCCACTACAATGTGCCCACAATACAGCAGCTGAGCCAGTGCCAAGTTACAGAAAGATCAATGTCACATGACCTCTGCTCTCAGAGAGTCTATGGTCTAAAAAGAAATACGTTCATATGGCCTATGGAAACGATAGTGTGATTAAGTTTAAGACTGTACATGGTGGCTCATGCCTGTAATCCCAGCACTTTGGGAGGCTGAGGCAGGCAGATCACCTAAGGTCAGGAGTTTGAGACCAACCTGGCCAACATGGTGTAAACCCGGTCTCTACTCAAAATACAAAAATTAGGCCGGGCATGGTGACTCACGCCTGTAATCCCAGCACTTTGGGAGGCCGAGGTGGGCGGGTCACCTGAGATTGGGAGTTTGAGACCAACCTGACCAACATGAAGAAACCCTGTCTCTACTAAAAAGAAATACAAATTTAGCCGGGCATCATGGCGCAAGCCTGTAATCCCTGCTACTCAGGAGTCTGAGGCAGGAAAATCGCTTGAACCTGGGAGGCAAAGGTTGCAGTGAGCCAAGATCGCTCCATTGCACTCCAGCCTGGGCAACAAGAGCGAAACTCCATCTCTAAATAAATAAATAAATAAATAATACAAAAATTAGCTGGGCATGGTGGTGGGCACCTGTAATCCCAACTACTTCAGAGGCTGAGACAGGAGAATCGCTTGAACCCAGGAGACTGAGGTAGAAGTGAGTAGAGATTGTACCATTGCACTCCAGCCTGGGCAACAAGAGTGAAACTTCTTAAAAAAAAAAAAAAAAAAAGACTGTATTAAGGGCCTACCTTTGCCAGGGGCTGTGGGAGTGGTAGGGCAGGTAGCATAGAGCCAGCACTTGAGGAGTTCATGGCCCAGTGTAGGAGACATGTGCACACAGGAAGGCCACAAAATATGGGATTCCTCCTGCCTGCTAGGTTTTCATGATATTCCTAGACTGACAGCCACAGTAACCTCTGGGTTCTAGGTCTGAGTCCCTCCTGCCGGGACTCAGCTGAGCTATTCCAGGAGCAGTGATGGAACTGTTTGTGAGGGAATGAGAAAGAAAAGGAAGAGATGAAAAGCTGGAGGGCTCCGGGGCCAGCAGATGGAAAACCAGGGGTGACATTTGGTTCCCAGGGCAGAAAAAGTGCTGATCTGGTCGCTTGATATAGAGAATAAAAAGATCAAGCAAGTTTAGTAAATTCAAGTATAAATGAAAGAAAACCCTCAAGATGTATTACACAATGTCTCAAAACACAGTAAAAGGTTGCTAAAACTTTTATGTATTTTTTATTATAGTAAATACTGAAAGGCACAAATAAAGAAAATAAACAGAACTACAATCAACATTTCATCCATATGTACTTTATTCAAATAGGCTCTCATTGTGGAACAAGAGAATTCAGCAAATGCATGTGCCTCAAAATGGAACAGAATCAGCCAGGTTCGGTCTCATGCCTATAATCCAGCACTTTGGGAGGCCGAGGCAGGTGGATCACTTGAGGTCAGGAATCCAAGACCAGCCTGGCCAACATTGTGAAACCCCGTCTCTACTAAAAATACAAAAATTAGTGGTGGTGTGCACCTGTAGTCCTAGCTAGTCAGGAGACTGAGACAAGAGTATCGCTTGAACCTGGGAGGTGGAGGTTGCAGTGAGCCGAGATCATGCCACTGCACTCTACCCTGGGCAAAAAAGCAAGACTCCATCTCAAAAAAAAAAAAAAAAAAGGCAAGCACAGTGGCTCACACTTGAACCCGGGAGCCGGAGGTTGCAGTGAACCAAGACCACACCTCTGCACTGCAGCCCAGGCAACGGTGTGAGACTCTGTCTCAAAAAAAAAAACAGGTGGGGGTGGCGGCGGGCAGGCGCAGTGGCTCACGCCTGTAATCCTAGAACTTTGGGAAGCCAAAATGGGCAGATCACTTGAGGTCAGGAGTTCAAAACCAGCCTGACCAACAGGTGAAACCCCATGTCTACTAAAAATACAAATATTGGTTGTACTGTGGGGCCCTGTAATCCCAGCTACTTGGGAGGCTGAAGCAAGAGAATTGCATGAACCCAGGAGGTGGTGGTTGCAATGAGCTGAGATCACACCACTGCAGTCCAGCCTGGGCGACAGAGCAAGACTCCATCTCAAAAAAAAACCAAGGCAGCAGGGGGGTGCAGAATCAAATTTGGGGTTTCTCTCAGCAATGTTATGTGTAAAGGTAAACACATTGAACCATGGCTAAATATGGTAATTTCATTCAAGATAAAGGAGTTCTAAGAATATCTAACCACCATACATATAGTAGCTAATCACTTAGCTACTGTATGCCAGGCCCCAAGGCCTGATTTCTTTTTTTATTTTTGAGACCGAGTCTCCCTCTGTCGCCCAGGCTTTAGTGCAGTGGAGGGATCTTGGCTCACTGCAACCTCTGCCGCCCAGGTTCCAGCGATTCTCCTGTGCCTCAGCCTCATGAGTAGCTGGGACTACAGGCACGTGCCACCACGCCTAGCTGAGGCCGCACCTGGCCTCCAAGGCCTGATGTCTAACACTCTTGTTTGGCACCAGCCTACTCACTAGTCACTTATGAGAAACCAAGGAGCAGTTGAGGATGTCCTGGTAAACAAGGACCCCTGATGTCAGCTAACAGTCTAGATGCCAGTCTTTTAGGTGGTTTTCTAGATGGGCAGCTGGCAGTGAAGGCTTTTATCCCACCACACAGGGGCTTTACTGTCAGCACCATCAGTCCCTACTCTGACCTCAAATCTTCAGGAAAATGAAAACTAGATTTTCCTTGCAAAATGCATATCTACAGACCTGTGGGAGGAGAAGGGTGGCAGGATCTTGTCCTCTTCCCGCCAGAAATAAATGCAAAGAGTTCATTCAAATACCCAGATAAATCAAAGAGGAGACTGAGGGAGGGAGGTCCAGACTGCGAAAGCCAATGAGAACGGAGGAGGCCAAGGAGCCAAGGCTCGAGAAGTCAGAGGCTGAGGATACAAGGAGACGAAGAGGCTGAGACTCCAAGGATGCAAAAAAGGTTGTGGAGGCTGGGGAAGCAGAGAAAGCTGAGGAAGCTGAAGAAGTTGAAGAAGCTAGTAGTTGAAGAAGAGGCTGAGGAGGCTGAGGCGCTGAGGCTGCCACGAGAAGGCGAAGGCCTGGAGGTGCAGTATTTGGCTGGAAGGGTGAGGCTCTGCTGTTTGGAGGAAGGAAAGTCAAAAATCAAGAGCCAAGTGTGCCCTGTCAGATGCCATCAGTCTCGAACCGGCCTGTCTCTTTAGCAAATGAATGTAAACTAGAGGCTCTACTATTTAAACAAGTTTCACATAACATCTCCTACTTCTTCTGACTCATTCTAATTTCCAAGTCCAAATACAGTAGTGATTTCACGGTTAGCCTCCTCTATGTTGCAAATAAATATCAGTCCATGCCCATTGTGTCATTCTTTGTATCCTTTATAATAACCTCTGGGGATACAGATAGAATAGAATGTAAAATAATTTGCTGTGGAAACTTGCTGTGAAAAGTGAATCACTTTGACAGGTGACCAGCAATTTTAGGGTGCTTACCTAAAGTCTAAAATTCATATGTAGGTGATTTGGCTATTTTAGAGAGAGATGATTTGATTAGCAGTTCACTATGAGGCAGAATTCTATAAAATAATAATTTGATAAAGTAAAATAACTTCCCTTCTATAACTCTGAAAATTATATTAAATAGTTTTTAGACTGTGCTATTTGAGCTGGACATAACTGAATCAATTTAAGGTCCTGAAACAGTTTGTGCAAATTTAAAGTGGAGGTAGTTTCCAACTATTTGCTTAAATTGCACATCTGGTCATTAAAGCAAATTAAGTGTTTTATGTCATTGACGCTAGAATGCTGAGCTTCCTACTGCTTAACTTCAGTCCCATCTGGAATGTGTATTATATAGGCCAGGAACTTAGGAGCAGCTGTCCCATATCATTCTATCACATTATATATTATTTAATTACAAGTTTAGAAATTATATGTACAATAAAAGCTGGATTATCTGATATTGCCCTAACTGATGTTTTTTGTTTTTTGTTTTTGAGATGGAATCTTGCTCTTCTCACCCAGACTGGAGTGCAATGGCATTATCTCTGCTCACTGCAACCTCCGCCTCCCAGGCTCAAGCAATTCCTGCCTCAGCCTCCTGAGTAGCTGGGATTATAGGGGCCAGCGACCACACCCAGCTATGTTTTGTAGTTTTAGTAGAGGCGGGGTTCGGCCATGTTGGCCAGGCTGGTCTCAAACTCCTGATCTTGTGATCCGCCTGCCTCAGCCTCCCAAAGTGCTGAGATCACAGCCATGAGCCACCATGCCCGGCCCTAACTCATTATAATTTTATAAATTGTGTGTACAATAAAGTTGGATTATCTGTCATTGATCTAATGAGTTCTAGGAATTAGAATCTCTGACACCCTCCCAAAATAAATCTTCATGCTAGTTGGCTACTGATATGGCTTGGCTGTGTCTCCACTCAAATGTCACCTTGAATTGTAATAATCTCCATGTGTCAAGGGTAGGGCCCAGTGGGAGATGATAATTGAATCATGGGGGCAGTTTTTTCCATACTGTTCTCCTGGTAGTGAATAAGTCTCATGAGACCAGATGATTTTTTTATAAGGGGTTTGCCCTTTCACTTGGTACTCATTCTCTCTTCCCTGCTGCCATGTAAGACGTGACTTTGCTCTTCATTCGCCTTCAGCCATGATTGGGAGACCTCCCCAGTCACGTGGAAATGTGAGTCAATTAAACCTCTTTCCTTTATAAATTACCTACTCTCAGGTAGGTCTTTATCAGCAGTGTGAGAACAGACTAATACAGCTATTAATGCTGAAATTCAACAAATGTCAACACATTTTGAAGATGTCAGAGTTGTTTCAAAGTCTTTAGATAAGTAGAGTAAGCCAGGGAAAAAAACCTTTCTCCCAAAATTCAAACAATAAGAAAAACTTCAGAGATTCATTAGAAGTTTCTCTTTTAGGCTGTGCATGATGGTTTATACCCATAATTCCAGTGCTTTAGGAAAAATGCTCAAGGCCAGGAGTTCAAAACCAGCCTGGGCAACATAGCAAGACCCCTATCCCTACGAAAACTAAAAAAAAAAAAAATAGCCAGGCATGGTGGCACACATCTGTAGTCCTAGCTACTGGGAGGCTGAGGCAGGAGGATCACATGAGCTCAGGAGTTCAAGGCTGCAGTAAACTACACTACTGCACTCCAGCCTGGGTAACAGAGTGAGACCCTGTCTCCACAAAAACAAAAAACTAAAATCAAAACTGAAATAATTGAAAAATATATTAAATATGATTACACAACATAGGAAACTGAAGAAAATTACAGAAAAGGGAAATCAACTGCAGAATATTCATTAAAACAATCTGGCTTCCACACAGACCAATGGAACTGAAAGAACCCAGAAATAACGCTAAATATGTAAAGCCAACTGATCTTCAACAAAGCATACAAAAACATAAATTGTGGCATTGATACCCTGTTTAATAAATGGTGCTGGGAAAACTGGCAAGCCAACATGTAGAAGACTGAAACTGTACCCCCTATCTCTCACCTTATACAAAAATCAACTCAAGATGATCAAAGACTTGAATCTAAGACCTGAAACCATAAAAATTCTAGAAGACAACATTGGAAAAATTCTTCTAGACACCGGCCTAGGCAAAGAATTCATGACTGAGACCCCAAAAGCAAAGGCAATGAAAACAAAAATAAGCAAATGAGACCTAATTAAACTAAAAAGCTTCTGCACAGCAAAAGAAATAAGGAGGGTAAAAAGACAACCCACAGAATGGGAGAAAATATTTGCAAACTATGCATAGAACAAATGACTAGTATTCAGAATCTACAAGGAACGCAAACAAACCAGCAAGAAAAAAACAAATAATCCCATCAAAAAGTGGGCAAAGAATATGAATAGATATTTCTGAAAAGAAGATATACAAATGGCCAACAAACATATGGAAAAAAATGCTCAACATCACTAGTCATTAGGGAAATGCAAATTAAAACCACAGTGAGATACCACCTTACTCCTGCAAAAATGGCCATTTTATTTATTTATTTATTTATTTATTTATTTATTTATATTTTTTGCAACAGAGTTTTGCTTTTGTTGCCCAGGCTGGAGTGCAATGGTGCCATCTCGGTTCACTGCAACCTCTGCCTCCCGGGTTCAAGCAATTCTCCTGCCTCAGCCTCCTGAGTAGCTGGGATTACAGGCATGCGCCACCATGCCCGGCTAATTTTGTATTTTTTGTAGAGATGGGGTTTCTCCATGTTGGTCAGTTTGGTCTCAAACTTCCAACCTCAGGTGATCTGCCCGCCTCAGCTTCCCAAAGTGCTGGGATTATAGGCGTGAGCCACCACACCCAGCAAAAATGGTCATTATTAAAAAGTCAAAAAACAATAAATGTTGATACAGATGTAGGGGAAAGAAAATGCTTATATGCTGCTGGTGGGAATGTAAATTAGTACAACCTCTGTGGAAAACAGTATGGATATTCCTTAAAAAGCTTAAAGTAGATCTACCATTCCATCCAGCAATCCCACTACTGGGTTATCTATTCAAAGGAAAAGAAGACTTTATATGAAAAAGACACTTGTGGCCAGGCACAGTGGCTCACACCTGTAATCCCAGCACTTTGGGAGGCCAAGGCGGGTGGATCACGAGGTCAGGCGATCAAGACCATCCTGGCTAACACAGTGAAACCCCGTCTCTACTAAAAATACAAAAAAAAAAATGGCTGGGCGTGGTGGCAGGCGCCTGTAGTCCCAGCTACTCAGGAGGCTGAGGCAGGAGAATGGCGTGAACCCAGGAGGTGGAGCTTGCAGTAAGCCAAGATCGTACCACTGCACTCCAGCCTGGGCGACAGAGCGAGACTCCATCTCAAATAAGTAAGTAAATAAATAAAATAAATAATAAAAAAAGAAAAAGACATTTGTACACATATGTTTACAGTAGCACAATTCACAATTGCAAAGGTGTGGAACCAACCTAAATGCCCATCAACTAATGAATGAATAAAGAAAATGTGGTATATATACACCATGGAATACTACTTAGCCACAAAAAGAAATAGTGCCTTTTGCAGCAACTTGGATGGAGCTGGAGTCATTATGCTAAGCCATTATGCTAACACAGGAGTGGAAAACCAAAAACTGAATGTTCTCACTTATAAGTGGGAGCTAATCTATGAGTATGCAAAGGCATTTAGAGTGACATAATGGATGAACTTTAGAGAGTCAGAAGGGTGGTAGGAGGGGGACTAGGGATGAAAAACTACATATTAGGCACAATGTACACTACTCAAGTGATAGGTGCACTAAAATCTCAGAATTCACTGCTACTTAATTCATCCATGTAACAGAAAACCACTTATACCCCCAAAAGCTATTAAAATAATTTTTTTTTTCTTTTTTTTTGGACAGAGTCTCACTCTGTTGTGCAGGATGGAGTGCAGTGGTAGAATCTTGGCTCACTGCAACCTCCACCTCCAGGCCCAAGCGATTCTCCTGTCTCAGCCTCCCCAATAGCTAGGATTATAGGTACCCATCACCACCACATCCAGCTAATTTTTGGATTTTTAGTAGAGATGGGATTTCGCCATGTTGGCCAGGCTGGTCTGGAACTCCTGACCTCAGGTGATCTGCCCGCCTTGGCCTCCCAAAGTGCTGGGATTACAGGCATGAGCCACTGCACCCAGCCTGCTTCTGTCTCTTTAAAAAATATTTTAGGCCTGTAATGCCAGCACTTTGGGATTGAGGCAGGTGGATCACCTGAGGTCAGGAGTTCAAGATCAGCCCGACCAAAATGGTGAAAACCCTTCTCTACTACAAATACAAAAATTAGCCAGACGTGGTGGCATGACCCTGTAGTCCCAGCTACTTGGGAGGCTGATGCAGAAGAATCACCTGAACCCAGGAGACAGAGGTTGCAGTGGGCCGAGATCGCGCCACTGCACTCTAGCCTTGGTGACAGAGCAAGACTCTGTCTCCAAAACTAAAAATAAAAATAAAAAAGAAAAGAGACAGAAGCTAGGAACTTTGGGCCAGCAAGCTAATAA
>NW_012115178.1:6825866-6827067 GCF_000951035.1 Colobus angolensis palliatus
AAAAAAAAATAGACAATAGAAATGAATGAACGAGTGTTTCACAGAAGAAATACAACTTATAAACATGAAAAGATGCTTGATATCAGCAATAACTCAAGAAATTCAAATTAAAGCAATGATTAGATATTATTTTTATCCTAAAAGATTGGCAAAGGTGAAAACGATAGTCACTGTTTTTATAGGTGGAGGAGGACTTTAATCACTATTAATAAAGATGTAATTTATTGCAAATTGCTGAAAGAGTGTGATTTGGCAACCTATGTAAGAACCAGAAATTTCACTTCTGAGAATTTGCCCTAAGGCGATAAATCCATCCTGGTGACCAAAAGCACATAAACTTTGTTTATGGAACACAGGATGTGGCTGCAGACTGACTCTTGTTCCACCTCGCATCATCCTCAACACACAACCGCACCCCTTCAGGGGATTCCACCAGGAACCCAATCACAGTGAGGATGCAGGGATTTTTGCAGCTTGCCAAGGTAGGCAGGAACACAGGTGGGACATCACATCTCTCAGTGGCATTTCAATGGAAAATCCTCTGAAGATCTGTCTCTTCACTTCAGCCTCCAGCTCTCCTCTGACCCACCCTGAGGTCCCTTCAGTCCCTTATTATTCAGAAAATCAGGTGGCCAGTCTTGAAAAGTCAGCCCCAGAGGCTGGCATTTGCTCCACAGGCAGAGTTTATCAGACCAGATCATTTCTGCCAAAGAGGCAAGATTGTCATATTAACTGCTGACAACATAAAACTGTCTCCGTGTTAATACATTTATAATAGCAAAAAAATAGGCCGCAAGTATAAATGTACAGTATAGGGTATTACATAAATTATGATACATTCATACAATGGGCAAGCTTTTGAAAATAATGAGTTGGGCCAGGTGCAGTGGCTCATGCCTGTAATCCCAGCACTTTGGGAGCCCAAAGTGTGCAGATCAGGAAGTCAGTAGATCAAGACCATCCTGCCTAACACAGCAAAACCCCATGGCTACTAAAAATACAAAAAATTGGCTGGATGTGGTGGCACACACCTGTAGTCCCAGGTACTTGGGAGGCTGAGGGAGGAGAATTGCTTGAACCTAGGAGGCAGAGGTTGCAGTGGGCCGAGATCGTGCCACTGCACTCCAGCCTGGGCAACAAAGCGAGACTCTGTCTGAAAAAAGAAGAAAGAGAAGGAAGGAGGGAGGGAGGGAGGGAGGAA
>NW_012115178.1:6827666-6830495 GCF_000951035.1 Colobus angolensis palliatus
AAAAAAAAAAAAAAAAACAAGAGGTACAGCTAAAGGCAACAGGCTTGCAGAACAGGATATATGCTATGAACACATTGTCAGTCTTGTGCATTGAGGTACCCCAATGTCTTGAGCAATGCCTGGCATAAAAGAGGTATTCAAGTATTTGTTGAATGGGTGAATGCTTGTTAAGAGAAAGATGTAGGAGGCCTAGAACCTTGTCTACCATTATCTCTAGAGTCTCCCAGTGGCTGGGAAATTGCCTAGGGACCCATAGTGTGTCCTTTAAAAATATATAACAGGACTGGTGACGTAGCTTATGCCTGTAATCTCAGAACTTTGGGAGGCTAAGGCAGGACCATCACTTGAGCCTAGGAATTCAAAACCAGCCTGGGCAGCATAGGAAGACCCTGTCTCTACATAAAATTTAAAACTTAGCCAGGCGTAGTGGTACATACCTGTAATCCCAGCTACTCAGGAGGCTGAGGTGGGAGGATCAATTGAGCCTGGGATGTCAAGGCTACAGTAAGCTGTGATTGTGCCACTGCGCTCCAGGCTGGATGACAGAGCGAGACCCTATCTCAAAAAGAAAAATAAAAAAATACACAATAGTTACCAGCTGCTAATCCAGAGCACAGAGATACTGAAGAAAAAAAGAAAAGAGATCACCTTTTACTTTACATGATGCTATATTGTTTACCTTACATGCATGTAATACTGTTGTGAAAATTCATAATAGTAGAGGTTGGGAGCAGAAAGCTTGAAGTTCTGAGAAAAACATGGGCAAATAAGTATGATATCCTACAATCTGCTATATCTCAAATTGTTCTCATTTTAACTACTTCACTCAAGCCATTTTCTTCTAAACCTCTCTGAGTAACCCAGGAAAAAATAAAAATTAGCATCTGTATGACTGCTTGACCAGGCCTGTTTACATGAACAATCCCTTCAGGTCCACAAGTTTAAGCCTTAAGTAACACGAATTTTTGATTACCTGAAAACTACCATTTCTCCAATACAACAATAGCTAAAGCTTTTACCATAGCATAAATTAACATTTGGGTATTGTTCTAAAATGACATGTCCACAGTTCCGTAGTTGAGTGAGATTTGGGGTTTTTTTGTTTTGTTTTGTTTTGTTTTTAGATAGAGTCTTGCTCTGTCACTTGGCTAGAGAGCACTGGTACAATCATAGCTCACTGCAGCCTCCAACTCCTAGCCTCAAGTGATTCTCCCATCCTCACCTCCTGCCCCAGCCTCCCAAATAGCGGGGACTACAGATGACCACCACACTCGAGAGTTTTCTTTTTTTCCTTTATGTAGATTGCTGATTTGATGGCAGTAGTAAAAAAGTCAACACAGGCCGGGTGCGGTGGCTCACGCCTGTAATCCCAGCACCTAGGGAAACTGAGGCGGGCGGATTACCTGAGGTCGGGAATTCAAGACCAGCCTGACCAACATGGAGAAACCCTGTCTCTACTAAAAATACAAAAATTAGCCGGCATGGTGGTACATGCCTGTAATCCCAGCTGCTCAGGAGGCTGAGGCAGGAGAATTACTTGAACCCAGAAGGCAGAGCTTGTGGTGAGCCAAGATTGCGCCATTACACTCCAGTATGGGCAACTAAAGCGAAATTCCATCTTAAAAAAAAAGTCAACACAAAATAGAGGGAGGTTTCCTGGTTCTGCTGCCCCAGTCAGTGCTAGCCCCTGACCTTCAGCACTGTGACAAGTCCTAAGTCTCCTTAACTTGCCCATCAACCCCACAAAGAATACCTTAGCTGGTCCTCTTACTCATTACTGCTCACTGAGATACCCCATGAGGCAGGAAGAGAGCCTTCCCTTGAGGCCTTTGGCTGGGTATAGGGGTATATACTTATATACATATAGTTTTATATTTATAGTTATATATAGTTTTATGTATATAGTTTTATATATATATATATATATATAGTTTTGCGAAATAGTCTTGGGACCCCAAAATCACTAAACTAAAGACAAGCTGGGAACTTGACTTTTAGGGTAAACCTTAACCTTAGGCTTAAAGCAAACCTGCCTCTCATTCTATTCAAAGTCATCCCTCTGCTCACTGAGATAAATGCGTATTTGATTGCCTCCTTTGACTCATCAGAAACTCAAAAGAATGCAATAGTTTGTCTCTTATCTATCTATGACCTGGAAGCCCCCTCCTAGGTCATAGGTAAATAACTCAGCACTTAGAGTTATCCTGCCTTTCTGGACCTAACCAATGCTCATCTTACATACTTAATTGATGTCTCATGTCTCCCTAAAATGTATAAAACCAAGCTATGCCCCAACCATCTTGGGCACATGTCGTCAGGCCCTCCTGAGGTTGTGTCATGGGCATCGTAGAAAGTATAAAAAGTTTCCTCTTCAAAGTTCCCCTTCTTGTTAAAGAATAAAATATAAGTGTTAGAGGCTGGGCATGGTGGCTCACGCCTGTAATCCCAGCATTTTTGGAGGCCAAGGCGGGCAGATCATGAGGTCAGGAGATCAAGACTATCTTGGCTAACACGGTGAAACTCAATCTCTACTAAAAAATAGAAAAAATTAGCCGGGTGTGGTGGCGGGCACCTGTAGTCCCAGCTACTCGAGAGGGTGAGGCAGGAGAATGGTGTGAACCCAGGAGGCGGAGCTTGCAGTGAGCCAAGATTGTGCCACTGCACTACAGCCTGGGTGACAGAGCGAGACTCTGTCTCAAAAAAAAAAATTAAAATAAGTGTTAGAAATAATAGTTTCTTGGCCGGGCGCGGTGGCTCAAGCCTGTAATCCCAGCACTTTGGGAGGCCGAGACGGGCGGATCACGAGGTCAGGAGATCGAGGCCATCCTG
>NW_012115178.1:6831378-6833996 GCF_000951035.1 Colobus angolensis palliatus
CACTACGTCCAGCTAATTTTTGTATTTTTAGTAGAGACAGGGTTTCTCCATGTTGGTCAGGCTGGTCTTGAACTCCTGACCTCAGGTGATCCTCCTACCTTGGCCTCCCAAAGTGCTGGGATTACAGGCATGAGCCACCATGCCTTGCCACATATCCTTAACTTTGGAAAAATGAACTTTCTAAATTGCTGGGACCTGTCTCAGATATTTGGGGTTCATATTTTCAGTATATATTGTTTCAATATATATTTTCCCCCAAAATCTCCCAAGTGAATCTGATGTTCCAAGGAAGATATGAATCTATCTGGTGGTTTCAAGTCTCCCCAGCACACAAACTGACTTCGATGCTAGTTTGAAAACCTGGCCACAGGCCTTTCCCACCTCACCTTCAGCTCTGATTTGATTATCAAAGTTTTCTGGCAGTTACAGGACTCCAGGATCTGTAGGCTTCAATCAACAGCTCATATCACTTCCCTAACAAGTGGCTATTCTTATCATTCTACTGCTCACAAAGCATAAGGACCCCTATTTTCTTTTCTTTTCTTTTTTTTAAATTTTTTATTTTATTTATTTTGTTTTTTTGAGATGGAGTTTCTTTCTTGCTGCCCAGGCTGGAGTGCAATGGCGCGATCTTGGCTCACTGCAACCTCTGCCTCCAGGGTTCAAGCGATTCTCCTGTCTCAGCCTCCCCTGTAGCTGCAATTACAGGCATGGGCCACCACGCCTGGCTAATTTTGTATTTTTAGCAGAGACGGGGTTTCCCCATGTTAGTCAGGCTGGTCTCGAACTCCTGACCTCAGGTGATCCACCTGCCTTGGCCTCCCAAAGTGCTGGGATTATAGGCGTGAGCCACCACACCTGGTCTCTTTTTTTTTTGAGACAGAGTCTTGCTCTGTCACCGAGGCTGGAGTGCAGTAGTGTGATCTCGGCTCACTGCAACCTTCACCTCCTGGGTTCAATTGATTCTCCTGCCTCAGCCTCCCGAGTAGCTGGGATTACAGGCACATGCCACCACACCCAGCTGATTTTTGTATTTTTAGTAGAGACGGGGTTTCACCATTTTGGCCAGGCTTGTTTCGAACTCCTGACCTCAAGTGATCCACCGGCCATGGCCTCCCAAAGTGCTGGGATTACAGGCGTGAACCACCGCACCCGGCCCAGGGCCCCTGTTTTCTTTCACATCTGGTAGGAACCAGATCTTGTGCTTTTGAAGATCTCTACCATCAGACTGCAATCTCCTGGTTACTAGAGTCCCCACAAATGCTGGTGGCCCCCACATCCACAAAAGGCTCCTCCATTCATAAACACCACATGCTTGCTCCTACCTTTATGCCTGGAATTTCTTCCCCACTTGCCTCTAAGTGTCCAAATTATGTTAAATCATGTTCTTCCGGATTTAGCTTAAGTTTTCCTTCTTAAATTTAATGGAATTTGTCCTTTTCACAAGATGGCGCTGAATGCCAAGAAGGAAGCGTCTGCCCCTCCTAAAGCCAAAGCCAAAGTGAAGGCTTTAAAGGCCAAGATGGCAGTGTTGAAAGGTGTTCACATCTACACAAAAAAAGAAGACCCACATCCACGTCACCCACCTTCCAGTGGCCTAAGACACTGTGATTCCCGAGGCAGCCCACATATCCTCGGAAGAGCTCCCCCAGGAGAAACAAGCTTGACCACTATGCCATCATCAAGTTTCTGCAGACGATTGAGTCCACCGTAAAGAAGATAGAAGACAACACCACACTTGTGTTCACAGTGGATGTTAAAGCCAACAAGCACCAGATCAAACAGGCTGTGAAGAAGGTCTGTGACATTGATGTGGCCAACGTCAACACCCTGATTCGGCCTGATGGAGAGAAGAAGGCATATGTTCAACTGGCTCCTGATTACAACGTTTTGGATGTTGCCAAAAAAATTGGGATCATCTCAACTGAGTCCAGCTGGCTAATTCTAAATATGTATATCTTTTCACCAAAAAAAAAAAAAAAAAATTTTAATGGAATTTAATGATACTCTGCTCTTCCAAAATGTAGTAACAGCAGCAGTCTGCACCAACAATTTGGCTCATCACTTGATGTTTTTTTTTTTCTTCTGAGACAGAGTCTCGCACTGTTGCCCAGGCTGGAGTGCAGTGGCATGATCTCGGCTCACTGCAAACTCTGCCTCCCGGGTTCAAGCGGTTCTCCTGCCTCAGCCTCCCGAGTAGCTGGGACTACAGGCACTCGCCACCACACCCAGCTAATTTTTGAATTTTTAGTAGAGCTGGGCTTTCACAATGTTGTCCAGGATGGTCTCGATCTCTTGACATTGTGATCCACCTGCCTCGGCCTCCCAAAGTGTTGGGATTACAGGTGTGAGCCACCGGCGCCTGGCCCATCACTTGATTTTTTTCCTTTTTTTTTTTTGAGACAGTCTTGCTCTGTTACCCAGGCTGGAGTACAGTGGTGCAATCTTGGCTCACTGGAACTCTGCCTCCCAGGTTCAAGTGATTCTTGTGCCTTAGCCTCCCCAGTAGCTGGGGTCACAGGCAAGCACCACCAGGCCCAGCTAAATTTTTTTGTGTTTTTAGTAGAGACAGGGTTTCACCATGTTGGCCAGGCTGGTCTTGAACTCCTGGCCTCAAG
>NW_012115178.1:6834418-6840562 GCF_000951035.1 Colobus angolensis palliatus
AGACAGAGTCTCACGCTGTCATCCAGGCTGGAGTGGCATGATCTTGGCTCACTGCAACCTCCACTTCCCAGATTCAAGCAATTTTCCTGCCTCACCCTCCCGAGTAGCTGGGACTGCAGGCCTACACCACCATGCCCAGCTAATTTTTGTATTTTTAGTAGAGATGGAGTTTCACTTTGTTGGCCAGCCTGGTCTCGAACTCATGAGCTCAAGTGATCCGCCCGCCTCAGCCTCCCAAAGTGCTGGAACTACAGGTGTCAGCCACCTCACCTGGCAGACGCACCCAACCTTTTCCTTACATTTTGGATAATGCCTTATCTCTGGTCCCTAAGTCCTCAACTAAACCATCCCAATAGCCGTTTCTCTTCCCCACACCCCTGACTCCATGCCAAGTTCCTGCCTTAGTCCCTGTATCCCTTGCCCTTCCAGGCCTTCCAGAGGCAGTTACCCTGGCTTTGAACCCCAGCTCACCCTACCTTCATTTCAGTGCTCCCTGATGGCTTTCCCAATTGCTGGTGCCAGGTGCTAAGAGGTTCTGCCACCAGACTGGACACCTTCCCGTAGCCTCCTAATAGTGGCCTCTGGGTTCCAACCCTCTCAGACAAATGGAACGTTAGTTACTATATTTCCAAATCCTCCACAGCTTAACAAAAGGAATTACATGTATGTTGGGCCATGGCAGCTCATGGCTGTAATCCCAGCACTTTGGGAAACCAACATAGGAGGATCACTAGAAGCCAAGAGTTCAATGCCAGCCTGGACAACATAGCAGGACCCCATCTCTACAAAAAAATATTTAAAATTTAGCCAAGTGTGGGCCAGGCATGGTGGCTCATGCCTGTAATCCCAGCACTTTGAGAGGCTGAGGAGGGCAGATCACCAGAGGTCAGGAGAACAAGACCAGCCTGCCCAACATGGGGAAACCTCGTCTTTTCTAAAAATACAAAAATTGCCTGAGTGTGGTTGTGGGCACCTGTACTCCCAGCTACCCGGTAGGCTAAGGCTGAAGAATCACTTGAACCCAGGAGGCGGAGGTTGAAGTGAGCCAAGATCGCGCCTCTGCTTTCCACCCTGGGCAACAAGAGCGAGACTGTTGCAATAAATAAATAAAATTAAATAAAATTAAATTTAGCCAAGTGTGTTGGCTTACACCTGTGGTCCTAGCTACCAAAGAGGCTTAGGCAGGAGGGTCACTTGAGCCCAAGAATTCAAGGCTGCAGTGAGCTATGAGTACACCACTGCACTCCAGCCTGGGTATAGTGAGATGCTGTCTTAAAAAAAAAAAAAAAAAAGCTATATCCCAGGTGTTTGATGATGGCAACTTAGAGATGGGCATGAGGGGCCTCCATTAAAATAATGCACAGGCTAGTAGGGAAAACAGTCCAGAAGAGGCAGGGATTTTTTCTGCCTGGAGTGTCTGGGTGTTAGGAAGGCCTGATAGAAGAGATGACATTTAACATGGGCCTCAAAGGGTGTGTAGGATTCCCCAGCCTAAAGTTGGAAATGGGAGGAGGGGGCCATGTGGAGACATTCCAGACAAAGGAAACTGCATGAGCAGGAGACATCCAGGACTCGAAAGGTCCCGGCCTCTTCAGAATGGCAAGCCCATTGGCTAAGTCAAAGGCTGAGTTTTCACTAAATTTTTCCAGTTAAGAAATGTTTTCCCATTTCCACATGACAGAAGAAAACATTTTTTGAAAAAAGAGACAAAGCATGGGCATGTTCTCTTACTGGGGGCAAACCTTATCCTTTGAAAGTAGGTCCTTTTTTATAAATATCCCAAAGTCAATTAGAGAATACTCTGGTGATTCATGTAGGTCACCAAACTGGTTCATACTCTCTTGAATGCGTAAAAAAAAAGTCATGAAATGTTTTTCGTGATAAAGTCATGAAACTGATCTTGGCCCATACAGGAATTCAAAAGGCAATTTCAAAAGTTAGTGACCAAGCCAGAAGTGTAGGAATTCTCCTAGACTCCTCCCTCTGCCTCTACCTTCACTTTAGATTACTGACCAAGATATGTAATCATTCCCTAGCCATTGGATGACTCCACTGTCCTGGCCACCTCTCTCCTTTCCTTCCCAGGCCGTATCTTAGGCCACTGGTTCTCACCTGGATGAGCCAAAGGTGCAGCCTGTATTTTGATTGGGTGGAGGGTGGTGGAAACTAGTTTGTCATTTTCTACCTTGATGAAAAATGTTTAATTGTTAATGCTTTCCAAGAGCACATGGAACTGTGGGTTATATTTCACCATATATATGGTATATATATGTATATTTCACCATGTATATATGGTATACACATGTATATTTCACCATGTATATGTATGTATATGGGAACCGTGTGTGTGTGTGTATATGTGTGTGTGTATATATATATATATACAGTTCCCATATTGGAGAGTTCTAATACATTTCTTTTTTTTTTTTTTTTTTGAGATGGAGTCACCCAGGCTGGATCTCGGCTCACTGCAAACTCCGCCTCCCGGGTTCACGCCATTCTCCTGCCTCAGCCTCCCAAGTAGCTGGGACTGCAAGCGCCCACCACCATGCCTGGCTAATTTTTTGTATTTTTAGTAGAAACGGGGTTTCACCACGTTAGCCAGGATGGTTTCGATCTCCTGACCTCATGATCTGCCTGCCTCGGCCTCCCAAAGTGCTGGCGTGAGCCACCGCACCCGGCCCGGATAGTTCTAACACATTTCTGAGGGTTACAACAGCTTTTTTTGTTTGATTGGTTTTTGTTTTTGTTTTGCTTTGTTTTGTTTCTTTGTGAGACGCAGTCTTGCTCTGTTGCCCAGGTTGGAGTGCAGTGGCGTGATCTCGGCTCACTGCAACCTCTGCCTCCTGGGTGCAAGCGATTCTTCTGCCTCAGCCTCCCAAGTAGCTGGGATAACATGCATGCACCACCATGCCCAGCTAATTTTTGTATTTTTAGTACAGACGGGGTCGCCATATTTGCCAGACTGGTATCAAACTACTGACCTCAGGTGATCCGCCTGCCTTAGCCTCCCAAAGTGCTAGGATTACAGGCGTGAGTCACTGGCACCTATATTGTTGAAAAACAACAGCTTTTCAACTCCCTCTAGGAATTAGTGGGGAAGGTGTGCCTGTTCCCCTTAGGCACCTCCCACGGAGCCTCCCCACATCCATGTTGTGCAGTGAGCTGCATCAGCCTCATACCTCATCTTCCTCTCTTGTCCTCTAACCCAATCCTCCTTCACTGCTGCCTGAGTGAATATTCCTAGAACCTTTCCATGATTTTTCATCATCTCAGTAGGATAGGCAAGGTTCTTCATGCTTTTGCTCTGGCCTCTCCCTACCAGGCACACTGAATTATGACTCCTCTCTGTGGAACACGCTCTTTCTCACTTCCCTGTGCTGGGAAGCACCTGAGTCCTTCTGGTGAATTCCAGCTCATCTGTTAAGGATTAGCTCCACTGTCTCCTTCATGCTGCCTTTGTTAATTCCTTCAGGCCCCAAGCACCCCCTTCTCCCTGAACAAGGACACAGGCCCTAGCACACCCCTGCCCTGGAGCACCTGCTACCAGCATTGTCACAGTCTACCCAGGGGTTGCACCCACCGTTCAGTGAGCTCCTGGATGACAAGCCCTAGACTTTTTTATCTTTATGTCCCCTGCAGTGCCTAGAACAAAAAAGACGCTCAGCAAACTCTTGTTGAATGAATAAGTAAAAGAAGGAAGAGTTCATGGCCAGGTGCAGTGGCTCACGCCTGTAATCCCAGCACTTTGGGAGGGTGAGGCGGGCAGATCACAAGGTCAGGAGTTCAAGACCAGCCTGGCCAACATGGTGAAACCCCGCCTCTACTAAAAAAAAAAAAAAAAATTAGGCGGGTATGGTGGCACGACCCTGTAATCCCAGCTACTTGGCAGGCTGAGGCAGGAGAATTGCCTGAACTCAGGAGGTGGAGGTTGCAGTGAGCTGAGATGAAGCTACTGCACTCCAGCTTGGGCAACAGAGCAAGACTCCATCTCAGAAAAAAAAGAAAGAAAGAAAAAAGAAAAGTTCTAAGAATGTTTTAGCAAGAATAGCATCAGAACAATAAGCATACAGCTTCCCAAAGTAATTAAGAATAAAATTAATTATTCTGACAGTATCAACTATGTTTTTGCTCATAGTAAATACACAATAAAATTCAAGAAACTGAAAAAAATTACATTCATGTTGTGTAGGAAAGAAGAAAAACAGAAACTGAAAAAAATTATTCTGATACACATATTTTTAAAAATAGTGTCATATTATATTTGCATTGGATATCACAGGGGGAAAGTCATGGGTTAAAAATATAAAGGTTTCAGCCTAGGCATGGTGGCTCACACCTGTAATTCCAGCATTTTGGGAAACCAAGGTGGGCAGATCATTTGAGATCAGGAGTTCGAGACCAGCCTGGCTGACACAGTGAAACCCCATCTCTACTAAAAATTTAAAAATTAGCCTGGTGTTGTGGCAGGCACCTGTAATCGCAGCTATTCAGGAGGCTGAGGCAGGAGAATCACTTGAACCCAGAGGACAGAGACTGCAGTGAGCCTACATTATGCCATTGCACTCCAGCCTGGGCAACAGAGCAAGACTCCATCTCAAAAAAATAAATAAATAAAAGAAAGGAATTGTAACCGATTTACGTCGCTTAGTTCACCCATAATGTAATCACTTGATATCAATTTTTAAAAGAAAGCCTGTACTGCCGGGCATGCTGGCTCACACCTGTAATCCCAGCACTTTGGGAGGCTGAGGCAAGTGGATCGCTTGAGGTGAGGAGTTTGAGACCAGCCTGGTCAACATGGCGAAACCCCGTCTCTACTAAAAATACAAAATTTGGCCGGGCGCAGTGGCTCACGCCTGTAATCCCAGCACTTTGGGAGGCCGAGGCGGGCGGATCACGAGGTCAGGAGTTCGAGACCAGCCTGGCTAACACGGTGAAACCCCATCTCTACTAAAAATTTAAAAATTAGCCTGGTGTTGTGGCAGGCACCTGTAATCGCAGCTATTCAGGAGGCTGAGGCAGGAGAATCACTTGAACCCAGAGGACAGAGACTGCAGTGAGCCTACATTATGCCATTGCACTCCAGCCTGGGCAACAGAGCAAGACTCCATCTCAAAAAAATAAAAATAAAATAAAGTGGATTTGTTGGCCTAGGCATGGTGGCTCACACCTGTAATTCCAGCATTTTGGGAAACCAAGGTGGGCAGATCATTTGAGATCAGGAGTTCGAGACCAGCCTGGCTGACACAGTGAAACCCCATCTCTACTAAAAATTTAAAAATTAGCCTGGTGTTGTGGCAGGCACCTGTAATCGCAGCTATTCAGGAGGCTGAGGCAGGAGAATCACTTGAACCCAGAGGACAGAGACTGCAGTGAGCCTACATTATGCCATTGCACTCCAGCCTGGGCAACAGAGCAAGACTCCATCTCAAAAAAATAAATAAATAAAAGAAAGGAATTGTAACCGATTTACGTCGCTTAGTTCACCCATAATGTAATCACTTGATATCAATTTTTAAAAGAAAGCCTGTACTGCCGGGCATGGTGGCTCACACCTGTAATCCCAGCACTTTGGGAGGCTGAGGCAAGTGGATCGCTTGAGGTGAGGAGTTTGAGACCAGCCTGGTCAACATGGCGAAACCCCGTCTCTACTAAAAATACAAAATTTGCTGGGTGTGGTGGCACATGACTGTAATCCTAGCTACCTGGGAGACTGAGGCAGGAGAATCACTTGAACCCAGGAGGCGAAGATTGCAATGAGCCAAGATCGTGCCATTGCACTCCAGTCTGGGCAACAAGAGCAAAACTCTGTCTCAAAAAAACAAAGAAAGCCTGTACTATAGTCATATTGAAGGCAGGGTAGAGAAGAGTTCTAGGTTTCTTTCTGACCATAATATAAAGTAAATGTAATTAACTAAAGCAATATGAATCCAGAATCCATAAAATAAACATATTATTTAGATAGAGAAAGTGAATACCAGAAAAAAAGTGAATTAGAAGTAGATACCTCTGAGCAACAGGATCATGTCTAGGGGAGGGAAATGCTGTTTTGTTGCTTTTTAGTACTATTTTATGTTTATAATTGTTTATATGTTAAAAATTTACAGGCAGGCATGGTGGCTCACACCTGCAATCCCAGCC
>NW_012115178.1:6841098-6843578 GCF_000951035.1 Colobus angolensis palliatus
CATCTCTACTAAAAATACAAAAATTCGCTGGGCATGGTGGTACATGCCTGTAATCCCAGCTACTTGGGAGGCTGAGGCAGGAGAATTGCTTGAACCCAGGAGGTGAAGGTTGCAGTGAGCTGAGATCACGCTACTACACTTCAGCCTGAGCAACACAGTGAGATTCTGTCTCAAAAAAAAAAAAGATAGCTGTGATGATAAAGGGCAGTTTTTTGTATTACCTAAGGATGAAGATAATTATTTGTCAACCTAAATAACAAAGAGAGGCTCTCTCTCTCTCTTTTTTTAATTGAGACAGGTTTTCACTCTGTTGCCCAAGCTGGAATGCAGTGACTCGATTTCAGCTCACTGCAACCTCCACATCCCGGACTCAAATGGCCCTCTCACTTCAGCCTCCGGAGTAGCTGGGACTATAGGTGTGCACCACCACACAACTCCCCACTACTTTTTTGTATTCTTTTATAGAGACGAAGTTTTACCATGTTGCCCAGGCTCATCTTGAACTCCTGAGCTCAAGTAATCCACCCACTTCGGTGTCCAAAAGTGCTGGGATTACAGACTTAAGCCACCTCACCCAGCTGCTGAGGCTCTCTAAAAGAAAACATATTTATTTGGGAATACAGCAAGCTTGTCCAACCCGTGGTCCCTGGGCCACATGCAGCCCAAGATGGCTTTGAATGCGGCCCAACACAAATTAGTAAGCTTTCTTAAAAGATTATGAAGTTTGGCCGGGCGCAGTGTCTCACGCCTATAATCCCAGCATTTTGGGAGGCCAAGGCAGATGGATCACCTGAGGTCAGGAGTTCAAGACCAACCTGGCCAACATGATGAAACCCCATCTCAACTAAAAATACAATTAGCTGGGGCATGGTGGTGGGTACCTGTAATCCCAGCTACTTGGGAGGCTGAGGCAGGAGAATCACTTGAACCTGGGAGGCAGATGTTGCAGTGAGCCAAGATCAGGTGACTGCACCCCAGCCTGGGCAACAGAGAGAAACTGTCTCAAAAACAAAACAAACAAAAACACAAGAACAAGAGACAGGAAAAGCCACTTCGTTTGAGAGTCTTTAAAGTCATTCATGTTAGCTACTTCTATGTCAACACAGAGGAATTACACACCAAGGTGGTCTAAGATGTTAAGAATTCATTTAAACATGAAACTGCTTCTTTTGGATTCTGCAAGTGCTAACGTTGAGAAATTCATGACAACTGCTTAACTGTTGGCATTTTATTTAAGAATGTTCTGGAAGAGCATTATCACATTTTCCCATCAGAGCCTGTGCAAAGAGGAAGCATTAGTGCCACGCCTCCATCACTAAAGGAGAGGCCTTGCTTTTGAAGGTGGGGCCAGAGATTCTGCAAGTAGCTCATAGCATGGCTTAAGGCTCTGCATGAAGACTCAAGTTAGCCGATTTTGACACATATGCAAATGATTCTTTGCTAATCAAGCAACAACCGGAGTCAGTAGCTTTTACAGCCCTTGGGATTGTGAGGACAAGTTGGTCAGGAGACAGGTGGCACTCACTACCCCCATCTTGGATCTGTTGAAAGTTGCAGATCAGTAAAAACTTGGGAGCAACCCCAATGACTCATTTCTGAGTTGTCTCAAGAGTGTGCGCCAGGAACTGGTAGAACAAATGGAATCTTTCAAAGGCACAGCTCTCAAGAAGCTCACAGCCCAGATACGTAAGCATTACATATAATTCCATTACCCCTGTAAGGCAAGCAGCCCACGCCAGCAACAGAGGCCAACCAGCCACAGGCTTTGCTCAGGTAGCTTTGATTTCATCTACAGATCCTGCTTTATTGTAACATGAGCACTGATGAAAAAGTAAAAATTTGGTAGGACTGAGAGAGTTAAAAATCCACCCTCCCAGGTTAGGATAAC
Source organism: Colobus angolensis palliatus (assembly GCF_000951035.1). Lineage (NCBI taxonomy): Eukaryota > Metazoa > Chordata > Mammalia > Primates > Cercopithecidae > Colobus > Colobus angolensis. The sequence goes on from NW_012115178.1 coordinate 6,842,987, forward strand.
AGACACACATAAAGGCATCTACAAAATTAACAAGACAGCACCTCTCCCAATGACACATTACAGCTATAAAGTATTTTCTTCTTTGAATGACCACTGCTCTCTTACTGAAAGCCTTTGTTCTCTGAAATACAGAGTATCAGAAACTTTGCTGTTTGAAATTCTATCAGTAAGAATGAAACATTCCACTCTTGACCAGGTGACTGTAAGTCACCTTAATACAGAGAAGCAGCCTTTATTGACAACCCAAGTCCAAGGCTTCCAAATGGGGACCTGTGGACACAGCATTCCTCATCTAAACTTTGCGGTTTCCAAAGAAACCACACTCTAAGGGCATTTTGCAGTTCAGGCCTGATATTGATTCTTTTACACAAGCCCTGTTTTGCTTTGAGGTTGTCAAAACGCTGCTTCATTTAAATTTTATCTCCACCCTTCACCCAAATCCTACATAAACTGTCCTTTGGGGCCAGGCATGGTGACTCACACTGTAATCCCAGCACTTTGGGAGGCTGAGGCAGGAGGATCACTTGAGGTCAGGAGTTCCAGACCAGCCTGGACAACATGGTGAAACCCCATCTCTACTAAAAATACAAAA
>NW_012115178.1:6848663-6851767 GCF_000951035.1 Colobus angolensis palliatus
TCACAACACAGGCTGAAGTGCAGTGGCGCCATCTCGGCTCACAGCAGCCTCCAGCCCAGGCTGGAGTGCAGTGCAGCAGGCTGGTCTTGAACCCCTGACCTCAGGTGATCTGCCCTCCTCGACCTTCCAAAGTACAAGGATTACAGGCGTGAGCCACCGCACCTGACTCTCTCTTCCTTTATTGAGTAAGTTTCAAAAGTTTCAATGTTGTCACATACATGCACACTGCTTATGCACACAAAATCAACATTGTTGCCGGTCTCAGGGGTTCGAAACTAGCCAACACGGTGAAACTCCATTTCTACTAAAAACAAAAAAAACAAAAACGAAAATTAGCTGGGCATGGTGGCAGGTGCCTGCAATCCCAGCTACTCAGAAGACTGAGGCATGAGAATCGCTTGAACCCAGCAGGTGGAGATTGCAGTGAGCCAAGATCGCACCACTGCACTCCAGCCTGGGTGACAGACTAAGATTCTGTCTTAAAAAAAAAAAAAAAAGTCAACATTGTGATAATACACATTCATACAGTCAAGTTTCTGATGTCCAAGGCAGCAGAAGAAAAATCTGTCCCAACTCTCAGAGAGACCAAATTGTCTTCTGTATTTGTTCTTTCTGGGCCAATTGGATGGTGCCCACCAATATTGAGGGCAGATCTTCCCAACCTAGTGCACTAGGAATCACACAGTAATCTGCTCTGGAAACATCCTGATAGTCACACTCAAAACAGTGCTTTACAGGTTTCGAGGTATTCCTTACCAGTCAAAGTGACACCTAAAATTAAGTCTGCCCTTGATCAGCGTGGCACCCATATACACCTATTTAAACCATTTTTAATTTCCAAATAAAGACAATAACAAAGCAGTAGTTCCACCTAACATCACGTAACTAACATAATGCAACTATCCTATGGACAACTGAAAACCCACTGATTCCTTCTCCAGAATTCAGCTTTTGGGATTTTCATCTTTCTGGATTGTGATTTTCAGAATCTTTGATGTCAGGGATTTTAGACTTTAGGGATTTTGATTTTTTTGGAGTCTCAATATTCAGAATCAAGGCATTCAAGATTCTGTCTTTTGGCTGGTGTGGTGGCTCACACCTGTAATCCCAACACATTGGGAGGGCAAAGCAGGATCTCTTGAGGCCAGGAGTGAGACCGGCCTGGGCAAAACAGTGAGACCCTGTTTCTATCTAATATATGATTATGACTTTCAGGATTATGATCCAAACCTGCACAGGTGGTCCATATAGCAAGGAACGAAAGCCTCCTGCCAACAGCCAACACTATCATGCCAGCAGATCCTCCAGCCCCAGTGAAGCCTTTAGATAACTACAGTCTTAACCAATATTTAAACTGTACCTTGGCCAGGTGTGGTGGCTCACACATGTAATCCCAGCACTTTGGGAGGCAAGGCAGGCGGATAACCTGAGGTCAGGAGCTCGAGACCACCCTGGCTAATGTGGTGAAACCCCCTCTCTACTAAAAATATAAAAATTAGCCAGGTGTGGTGGTACACACCTTTAATCCCAGCTACTCGGGAAACTGAGGCACAAGAATCACTTGCAACTGGAAGGCAGAGGTTGCAGTGAGCCAAGATGGCACCACAGCACTAGAGCCTGGGCGACAGTGAGACTCTGTCTCAAATAAATAAATAAATTAATTAATTAAAAATAAGCTGAGGCCAGGCGCGGTGGCTCACGCCTGTAATCCCAGCACTTTGGGAAGCGAAGGTGGGCGGATCACGAGGTCAGGAGTTCAAGACCAGCCTGGCCAATATGGTGAAACCCCATCTCTACTAAAAATATGAAAATTAGCTGGGTATGGTACACACGCCTGTAATCCCAGCTACTCAGGAGGCTGTGGCAGGAGAATTGCTTAACCGGGACCTGGGAGGCGGAGGTTACAGTGAGCTAAGATCACACCACCGAACTCCAGCCTGGGCTACAGACCGAGACTCTGTCTCAAAACAAAACAAACAAACAAAAAGATAAATTTCAACCCATTTTTAAATGGTCTAATTATATGAGTTTCTGATGGACTTTGAACATAGGACAAATGGAAGACTCCTCATACAGTGAATAAACATCAGCATATCACATTCCCAAGTTAGGGGATAAGTTAAACCCTTTTAGATAAGGTTTACAAGAGTCATTACAACTTTCCATTCAGATAAGCTGGAAGGTTATTGTGGTAGCCAGTCACCAAATGGCCCCAGTGATCCTTGCTTTCTGGAATTCACTTACCAGTTTACAGACCTTCCCACTTGGAATCATGTTTGTACTCTATGTCCAACAGAAAGAGGCAGAAGTAACAGTGTGTTGTTTCCAAGGCTAGATCATAAAAGATACTGCCGTTTGTACCTTGTCTTGGTCTTAGATCATTTACTCCAGGGGAAGCCAGCAGTGAGGATGCTCAGCAGTCCTATGGGTCAATCAGAGTCCGAAAAGGCACAATCCTGAATGCCATCATCCTGAATGTTGAAATCCTAAAATATCAAAATCCTACAAATATAATTCTGGAAAAAATCACTTAGAAGTCTTTAAGGGGGATTTATTTGAGAAATATATAAAAACACAATAGAAGGCTTCATAAACCACTTTACACAATAAAATAGACAACAATAACATTCACTTTTTTGCAAGTATAAACGCTCAGATATACTAACAACAGCTGTATGGGCATAACAGTTACGAGCAGACAAGCCATATTCATAAAGAAAGAGGTTGAAATGGGAAACATAAACACACATCACTACAGCTGGTAATTGTGTGCACCCAGCTTTATAACTGTGGTCATCTGAAATACCATGACGAATAACCTAAGTCTTTGACGAGATCAGTCAAAAACTTTGATGGGTCACCACCACATATTCGGTCACCCAAAGAGCCAAGATCTAGAGACTTTTTTTTTTTTTGAGATGGAGTTTCACTCTTGTCGCCCAGGCTGGAGTGGTGCAATGGCGCTATCTTGGCTCACCGCAACCTCTGCCTCCTAGGTTCAAGTAGTTCTTCTGCCTCAGCCTCCTGAGTAGCTGGGATTACAGGCATGTGCCACCATGTCTGGCTAATTTTGTATTTTTAGTAGAGACAAGGTTTCTCCATGT
>NW_012115178.1:6851817-6853233 GCF_000951035.1 Colobus angolensis palliatus
CGGCTAGTTTTTTGTATTTTTTGGTAGAGACGGGGTTTCACTGTGTTAGCCAGGATGGTCTCGATCTCCTGACCTCGTGGATCCGCCCGTCTTGGCCTCCCAAAGTGCTGGGATTACAGGCTTGAGCCACCGCGCCCGGCCTAAGACAGATACATTTTTAAAGTCCTATATATGTTTAGAAATTGTAAAAGAATGCCAGGCACAGTGACTCACACCTATAATCCCAGCACTTTGGGAGGCCGAAGTGGGAGGATAACGAGGGCGGGAGTTTAAGACCAGCCTGGCCAACATGGTGAAACCCTGTCTCTACTAAAAATTACAAAGAATTAACTGGGCTTGGTGGCAGGTGCCTGTAATCCCAGCTACTTGGGAGGCTGAGGCAGGAGAATCCCTTGAACCCATGAGGCAGAGGTTGCAGTGAGCTGCGTGCCACTGCACTCCAGCCTGGAGGACAGTACAAGACTCTGTCTCAAAAAAACAAAAAAAAAGTCCGGGCATGGTGGTTCACGCCTATAATCCCAGCACTTTAGGAGACCGAGGTGGGTGGATCACGATGTCAGGGGATCGAGACCATCCTGGCTAATATGGTGAAACCCCGTCTCTACTAAAAATACAAAACAAAATTAGCCGGGCATGATGGCAGGCGCCTGTAATCCCAGCTACTCGGGAGGTTGAGGCAGGGGAATAGCTTGAACCTGAGAGGCAGAGGTTGCTGTGAGCCGAGATCACGCCATTGTGCCACTGTACTCCAGTCTGGGCAACACAACGAGACTGTGTCTCAAAAAAAAGAAAAAGAAAAAAAAGAAATTGTAAAAATACTTCTCAATAACTAATAACTTTTAAAATCATAATTGAAAAATAACAATAGTTGAAACTGAACAAAAAGACTACATATACAACTTGTGCGATGCAATGAAAGGAGAGAAAACCTATAGCCCTAAATGTTTACATTAAAAAAGAGAAAGGCTGAAAATGAGCAAAGCATCTACCTTAAGAAGATAGAAAAAGGCCAGTGGCAGTGGCTCACGCCTATAATCCCAGCACTTTGGGAGGCCAAAGTAGGCGGATCACCTGAGGTCAGGAGTTCGAGACCAGCCTGGCCAACATGATGAAACCCCATCTCTACTAAAAATACAAAAATTAGCTGTGCCTGGTGGCAAGCGCCTGTAATCCCAGCTACTTGGGAGGTTGAGGCCAGAGAATCGCTTGAACCTGCAAGGCAGAGGTTGCAGTGAGGTGAGATTGTACCACTGCACTCCACCCTGGGTGACAAGAGCAAGACTGCCTCAGGAAAAAAAAAAAAGAAGATCGATAAAAAACAACAGAATAAATGCAAGTTGACTAGAATGAGGAGATGATACAGATAATATTAAAAATTAATGAAATAAGACCGAAATTCCATCAAGGAAAAAAGGA
>NW_012115178.1:6858333-6859234 GCF_000951035.1 Colobus angolensis palliatus
CAGGTTGGAGTGCAGTGGCATGATCTCGGCTCACCGCAACCTCCATCTCCCAGGTTCAAGTGATTCTCCTGCCTCAGCCTCCCGAGTAGCTGGGATTACAGGCATGTGCCAACACACCCGGCTAATGTTTTGTATTTTTAGTAGAGATGGGGTTTCACAATGTTGGCCAGGCTGGCCTCAACCTCCTGACCTCAGGTGATCCACCCGCCTCGGCCTCCCCAAGTGCGGGGATTACAGGCGTGAGCCACCATGCCCGGCCCAGGTGATTTTTTTATTTGTGTTTGTATTATATAGAGATAGGGTCTCCCTGTTAACCAGGCTGGCCTCAAACTCCTGGGCTCAAGGGATCCTCCTGCCTCAGCCTCCCAAAGTTCTATGATTATAGGCATGAGCCACTGTTCCAGTAAAACCACTGAGAAATTTCCAGTAGAAGTGGGATGAAGGTGCGATGGTGGGGTGGTTGTTGGGCGGATACCTGGAAAGGAAGTAAGGTTTGTAATGATGGTAATACAGGAGCTCTTTCAAAGTACTATATGGCAAACACAGATTACAAGGAATAGACTGGAAGTGCTATTCTGCACTGTATCACCTGGCTATAAATGGAAACATTTAAAGAATGTATAAAAAATAAAAATAGGCTGGGCAAGGTGGCTCATGCCTGTAATCCCAGCATTTTGGGAGGCCAAGGCAGGTGAATCACCTGAGGTCAGGAGTTCCAGACCAATATGGCCAACATGGTGAAACCCCATCTCCACTAAAAATACGAAATAAGCTCAGTGGGGTGGTGCATGCCTGTAATCTCAGCTACTTGAGAGGCTGAGGCAGGAGAATCACTTGAACCCAGGAGGTGGAGGTTGCAGTGAGCTGAGATCACGCCTTTGCACTCCAGCCTGGGCCACAA
>NW_012115178.1:6859910-6866586 GCF_000951035.1 Colobus angolensis palliatus
AATCACTTGAACCTGGGAGGCAGAGGTTGCAGTGAGCCGAGATCGTGCCACTGCACTCCAGCCTGGGTGAAAGAGCCAGACTCTGTCTAGGAAAAAAAAAAAGAAGAAAGAAAGAAACAGCCCAAATCATATCATTCTTTTATTTCTAAGAGAGGGCCTCAATCTGTTAACCAGGCTAGAATGCAGTGGCATGATCAAAGCTCAATTCAGCCTTCGTCTCCCCAGCTCAAGTGATCCTCCCACCTCAGCCTCCCAAGTAGCTGAGACCAGAGGCAGACATCACCACGTTTCGCTAATTTTTAATTTTTTTTTTTAGAGACAGGGTCTTGCCATGTTGCCCAGGCTGGTCTTGAACTCCTGGGCTCGAGCGATCCTCCCTCCTCAGCCTCCCAAAGTGCTGGAATTATAGTCATGAGCCACTGCATTCAGCCATATCATTTTTTTAAAGACTGAAAATAAAATACACAGATGCCTACAATGCAATTTCCCCTCAAGCTGCCACTGATGATTTTTATATTAATACCTAAAAAAATTATATCTTAACTGTTTGCAACAGAAGTAATAAATAGTAGGCACAAGAGGTGGCAGCAGAATTTTTTTTTTTTTTTTTTTTTGAGACAAAGTCTTCGTCTGTTACCCACGTGGGAGTGGAGTGCCACAATCTCGGCTCACTGCAACCTCTGCCTCCCAGGTTCAAGTGATCATCCTGCCTCAGTCTCCTAAGTAGCTGGGATTACTGGTGCCCACCACCAGACCTGGATAATTTTTGTATATTTAGTAGAAATGGGGTTTCCCCCCCCGTCTCTACTAAAAAAAAAATATGAAAAACTAGCCGGGCGAGGTGGTGGGTGCCTGTAGTCCCAGCTACTCGGGAGGCTGAGGCAGGAAAATGGCATAAACCCGGGAGGCGGAACTTGCAGTGAGCCGAGATTCGGCCACTGAACTCCAGCCTGGGTGACAGAGCGAGACTCTGACTCCAAAAAAAAAAAAAGAAATGGGGTTTCACCATGTTAGCCAGGCTGCCCTGGAACTTCTGACCTCAAGTGATCAGCCCACCTAGGTCACCCAAAGTGCTGGGATTACAGTGGTGAGCCACAGTGCCCGGCCAGAATGTTTAAGTCTAGTTAGGAGGGGAGGTAGCTTTCCCTCACCATAAATTTGTATTTTAAAATGTGCATTCATTAAATTTAGAGTACTGGTAAGTGTACTTTTTTCAGAGAAGGACCTTTATTTCTTAAAGCGTCTGACAGTACCTACTCCATGCAATTGTTTGTTTCTTTGTTGTTTGTTTTGAGACAAACAAACTGTCACCCAGGCTGGAGTACAGTGGCATGAACTCAGCTCACTGCAACCTCTGGCTGACAGGTTCAAGCAAGAGTTCTCCTGCCTCAGCCTCCTGAGTAGCTGGAATTACAGGTGCGTACCACCACACCCAGTTGATTTTTCTATTTTTAGTAGAGACCAACAGGGTTTTACCATGTTGGCCAGGCTGGTCTCAAACTCCTAAACTCCTGAACTCCTAATCCACCCCCTTGACCTCCCAAAGTGCTGGGATTACAGGCAGGAGCCAAGGCTAGTGGCCTACTCCACACAATTGTAACAGTCACTAAATATTGTCATTCCATCCTGTGGGGTGGGGGTGAATAAAGATACATCTTAGCAAAAACAATACAGACAATTCAGGAAAGAGTTTCCAGTTTAATTACATCAAAGCTACATCGAAAGTAAAAATGATACTCAGAAACAAAGATTGCTTATAATTCCAGAACATTTTAATTCTAAAGAGCCTTAAAAAAAAGCCCCCTGTTTCCAAATGTTCATCAAAAACAGAATGAATCAGTCCCATCAATAAGGGGGAAAATCAAAGGAAAAAAAAAAGAGAGGGTGAGAGATGTAAGAGATGAATGAAGGCTGACAACTATTCTTCTTTATAAAGAGAAACACTGCTTCCTCAGTGTCACATATGAACAGGCAGGAGGAAAGTAACTATCCATATTTGCCTTATATACAGTATCGGGTAATTAGATGCCAGTTGGGCTGTTTAGGAATGGCTTGCTAAAACATTGAAAAAATGAAAGACTTCATCCTTGTCATAGACTGCCACTTCAGTGGAACATTCAGTGCACATGACTGGGTGATAGATTTCTTCCACATCTGTCTCTGCCTTCTCGGCAGCATCTTCCTGGTTAGACCTCATCTTCTTATGGCCTCGCCTTTTCTTCCTGTTCTCTGAGGCTTTATATCTTAGAACCTCCTCTTTGTTAATAGAACAATTCATCACAAACATTGCTCTATATTGAGTTTTGTATGATTCATGCCTAAGAGAAAAATGAAATGGAGAATTGGGGTTTATGTTCTATGTTAATAGTTTATCCATTTAGATAAAATTTGAGAACACCAAAATCTTACTGAAATACCAACCAAAGACATAGGAACAAAGAAGCAATTTTAAAGAAATTTTAAACAGTTGTTTTAAGAATAATTAGGCCGGGCGCGGTGGCTCAAGCCTGTAATCCCAGCACTTTGGGAGGCCGAGACGGGTGAATCACAAGGTCAGGAGATCGAGACCATCCTGGCTAACACAGTGAAACCCCATCTCTACTAAAAAATACAAAAAACTAGCCAGGCGAGGTGGCGGGCGCCTGTAGTCCCAGTTACTCGGGAGGCTGAGGCAGGGGAATGGCGTAAACCCAGGAGGCGGAGCTTGCAGTGAGCTGAGATCTGGCCACTGCACTCCAGCCTGGGCGACAGAGCGAGACTCCGTCTCAAAAAAAAAAAAAAAAAAAAAAAGAATAATTAAAACTTGTGAACACAGCTCACTGCAGCCTTGAACTCTTAGCCTCAAGTGATCTTCCTGCCTCAGCCTCCCTAGTAGCTGGTATTATAGGCAACAAGCCACTGCACCAGGCAGAAGAAACATTTTAGTATATAACAGTATAAAGAAGAAATGTGTCTCTTTCCTTCTGCTTTTTGAAAGTAACTTTTATCTCAGGGGAAAAAAAAAATTATTTGCTCTTTAAACTTAGAAAAAAGTTGTTGGAAACATGCCAGGTAATGTGCAATAACCTTTGACTACTGTCTTTTCACACTGTGGCCTGAGACTCCGCCCTCTTCTCATTTTAGATGGTGCCATTGTGGTCAACATTTTAGTAAAAGCTACAGGTTTAAAAGCTTAAGGAGCTTCTGACTTCATAATGTCTACTTTCAGCTATTATATATTTGATCAGTCTAACGTAGGGGTCCCCAAAGCCCAGGCCACAGACCAGTACCAGCCTGTGGCCTGTTAGGAACTGGGCAGCACAGCAGGAGGTGAGCAGCGGGCAAGCAAGCATTGCCAACTGAGCTCTGCCTCCTGTCAGATCAGCTGCAGCATTGCATTCTTTTAAGTGTGAACCCTATCATGAACTGCGCATGCAAGGGATCTAGGTTGCGTGCTCCTTATGAGAATCTAACTAATGCTTGATGATCCAAGGTAGAACAATTTCATCCAGAAACCATCCCCCGACTTTGTTCACCTCATATATGTAATATTTTCCTACTTATTTTCCCACTTAGTAAGTTTTTTTTTTCCCCCTTAGACCTCATGCAACAAAAATATCTATCTGGCTAAAAACAGTGAGCTCAAACTGTGCACTCACTAGTTCCAAATATTAACCTTCACCTTCACTACCATCATAACCACCAGGAAGTAAGAATGTGCAAGTGGGCACTTCTCAGGGAAAAATCATCTAACCTTTCAAAAAATATCTTCAAACATAAATAGTTCTAGTTTCCTGTGTAACTGTAACTGCTTGCATGACTGTATCTGTCTCAGATCTCTAAGAATCCCTTATCACATGTTAATATATATTTTTCCCTTTCTCTGTATCCCTTGTACATCAGAACAAATCATTTTTTCTAAACTTTTTTCTTTTTTTTTTTTGAGACAAGGTCTCACTCTCTTGCCCAGAGCAAGAGTGTTGCAGTGCAGTGGCACAATGATGACTTACTGCAGCCTCTGCCTCACGGGGTCAAGTGATCCTCCCACTCCAGCTTCTCAATTAGCTAAGACTACAGGCATACACCACCATGCGTGGCTAATTTTTTTCTTTTTGGTGGGGAGGGGGGCTTCCTATGTTGCCCAAGCTGGTCTCGAACTCCTGGCCTCAAGCGATCCTCCTACCTCAGCCTCCCAAAGTGCTGGGATTACAGGTGTGAGCCACCACGCCCAACCTAAACTGTTTTCTTAAAGATCACTCACCGGTGAAGGCCGGGTGCAGTGGCTCACGCCTGTAATCCTAGCACTTTGGGAGGCCGAAGCAGGTGGATCACGAGGTCAGGAATTCAAGACCAGCCTGACCAACATGGTGAAACCCCGTCGCTACTAAAAATACAAAAAGTAGCCAGGCATGATGTCACATGGCTGTAATCCCAGCTACTCAGGAGGCTGAGGCAGGAGAATCGTTTGAACCTGGGAGGTGGAGGTTACAGTGAGCCGAGATTGCACCACGGCACTCCAGCCTGGGTAACAGAATGAGACTCTATCTCAAAAAAAAAAGAACACTCTTAGGAGTCTTAAATCATTTCCCCAAACTTTAAATAAAATTTTCATTAAAAAAAAAATTACTCCATTGTATTAGAACCTTGCATTAATATGGAACATAATTTTCACCAGGGCCAATTAGATCATGAAGAAACTTTTGAATATAGGAACCCCGTGTTATGGTTTAATTGGAAGAGAGGCAACTTAAGTACAAAGACCTCATCTCATAAACAAAGTCTTTGTTAACTTCTATGCAAAATGCTTAAGGCTCATATGTACAGTAAAAAATTGTTACAAATCATCATAAACCTCAAGCCAGGTAATAAGAATAAACTACAAGTGGTTACTCATTAGTTCCTAGAACAAATCGACCACCCGTATCATTATTTATTTTCAGTTAACTTGATTCAGAAGATATACTAAGACAGCCACTTATAAGGCTACTAATAGAAGACAAAATCATGCCTATAATCCCAGCACTTTGGGAGGCCGAGGTGGACAGATAGCTTGAAACCAGGAGTTTGAAACCAGCCTGGCCAATATGGTGAAACCCCATCTCTACTAAAAATACAAAAATTAACAGAGTATGGTAGCACACGCCTGTAGTCCCAGCTACTTGAGAAGCTGAGGCATGAGAATCGCTTGAACCTGGGCGGCGGAGGTTGCAGTGAGCGGAGACGGTGCCACTGTACTCCAGCCTGGGTGACAGAGTGAGACCCTGTCTCAAAAAAAAAAAAAAAAAAGGAACCCCTAATTTAAAGGCCAATTGGATACAAGGCATGGGTAACCTAGGGACCTCCTACTTGCAATGTCATCTGAAGTAGTGGGGGCAGTCTTAATAAGACTGATCTCAGCCTGTGGGTTCCGCACTAACTCCAGTAGTGTCAGAATTACATTGTAGGACACTCCATGTCCACAGAAAATTGAAAATTGCTTGATATGGGGGGGGTGGAAGCTCCACACATTTGGTGTCAGAAGTGCTGTATGAGTAGAGATATAGTTTGTCTTTTAAGGTATTACATCATTGCACAACACATATGCAGTTTCACCGAATCCTTATTAGCACTGGCAAGTGCTTTATTATAAAAGCTACTTTTTAAATAAAAATTTTTATCGATATATCATAGATGCACATATTTTCAGGGGGTACATGTGATAATTTAACATATTCATATAATTTGTAAAGATCAAATCAGTATAATTGAGAGATCCATCACCTTAAATATTTATTTATTTATTTATTTATTATTTTTTAAGACAGAGTCTCACTCTTACCCAGACTGGGGTGCAATGTTGTGATCTTAGCTCACTGCAACCTCCACCTCTCAGGTTCAAGCGATTCTCCTGCCTCAGCCTCCTGAGTAGCTGGGATTACAGGCACGTGCTACTATGCCCAGTTAATTTTTGTACTTTTAGTAGAGACATGGTTTCATCATGTTGGCCAGGCTGGTGTTGAACTCCTGACCTCAGGTAATCCGCCTGCCTCAGCCTCCCAAAGTGCTGGGATTACAGGCATGAGCCGTCATGCCCAGCCAATATTTATCTTTTCTTTATGCCAGAAACATTTGAATTATTCTCTTCTAGCTATTGTGAAATATACAATATTTTTTTCTACAATAGATTGTTTTAAACTATAATTCATCCTGCTGATCAATGGGCACTTAGGTAAATATTTTGGCTATTGTAAGTAGTGCTACAATAAACATGAGAGTATAGATATTGCTTTGATATATTGATTTTCTTTCTTTTGGATATATACCCAGTAGCAGAATTGCTGGATCATATGGTAGTTCTATTTTTAGTTTTTTGAGGAACTTCCATACAGTTTTCCATAGCGGCTATACTAATTTACATTCCCACCAACAGTGTTCAAGGGTTCCCCTTTCTCTGCATCCTCACCAGCATCCCATATTCCCTGTCTTTTTTATAAAAGCCATTCTAAACAGGGTGAAATAGCTCATTGTGATTTTGATTTCCATTTCCATGATGTCCATTTCCATCCATGATTAGTGATGTTGAACATTTTTTCATATACTTGTTGGCCATTTCTATGTCTTCTTTTGAGAAATGTGTATTCCAATATTTTGCTTAATTTTTTTTTTTTTTTTTTTGAAGTTTGAGTAAAATTGGTATTAGCTCTTTAAGCCATCAGGT
>NW_012115178.1:6866636-6868381 GCF_000951035.1 Colobus angolensis palliatus
TTTTTTTTTTTTTTTTTTTGGATAAGGGCCTTTTTACTATGGCTTTGATCTCATTACTCATTATTGGTTTGTTGAGTTTTTCTATTTCTTCATGGTTCAATCTTGGTAGGCTGTATGTGTTCAGGAATTTATTCACTTCTAGGTTTTCTAATTTGTTGGCATATAATTGTTTGTAGTGGTGTCTAATGATTCTTTGTATTTCTTTTTTTTTTGAGACAGAGTCTCGCTCTGTCGCCCAGGCTGGAGTGCAGTGGTGCAATCTCGGCTCACTGCAAGCTCCGCCTCCCAGGTTCGCACCATTCTCCTGCCTCAGTCTCCCAAGTAGCTGAGACTATAGGCACCCGCCACCACGCCTGGCTAATTTTTTTGTATTTTTATTAGAGATGGGGTTTCACCGTGTTAGCCAGGATGGTCTCAATCTCTTGACCTCGTGATCTGCCCACCTTGGCCTCCCAAAAAGTGCTGGGATTACAGGCGTGTGCCACCACACCTGGCCAATTGTATTTCTTTTTTTTTTTAGATGGAGTTTCACTCTTGTCCAAGCTGGTGTGCAATGGTGTGATCTCAGCTCATCACAACCTCTGCCCCCCACATTCAAGTGATTCTCCTGCCTCAGCCTCCCAAGTAACTGGGATTACAGGAATGCACCACCATGCCTGGCTAATTTTGTGTTTTTTAGTAGAGACAGGATTTCACTATGTTGGTCAGTTTGGTCTCGAACTCCTGACCTCAGGTAACCTGTCCACCTCGGCCTCCCAAAGTGCTGGGATTACAGGCAGGAGCCACCACACCTAGCCTGATTCCTTGTATTTCTGTGGTCTCAGTTGTTATGCCTTCTTTTCTGTTTCTAATTTATTTGGGCCTTCTCTCTTTTTTTCTTAGTCTAAGAGGTTTGCCAATTGTATCTTTTAAATTTGTCAACTTTCAATTTCATTAATCTTCTGGCTTGTTTGTTTGGGTTTCCTGGGGTCTCAATTTCATTCATTCCTGCCTTGATCTTTATTATTTCTTTCCTTTTATTTATTGAGATGGAGTCTCGCTCTGTTGCCCAGGCTGGAGTGCAATGGTGCGATCTTGGCTCACTGCAACCTCTGCCTCCCGGGTTGAAGCGATTCTCCTGCCTCAGCCTCCTGAGTAGCTGGGATTACAGGTGCGCACCACCACACCCGGCTCATTTTTGTATTTTTACTAGAGATGGGGTTTCACCAGGTTGGTCAGGCTGGTCTCAAACTCCTGACCTCGTGATCCACCTGCTTTAGCCTCCCAAAGTGCTGGGATTACAGGTGTGAGCCACCATGCCCGGCCTCTTTCCTTCTATTAACGTTGGATTTGGTCTGTCCTGCTTTTCTAGTTCTTTGGTATATCATTAGATTATTTGGGTGAAACGTTCCATAAATGTCAGTTGGGCTTCTTTGGTCTACTGTGTAGTTTAACTCTGATGTTTCTTTATGGTTTTCTATCTGGATGATCTGTCCGTTACTGAGAGTGGGGTGTTGAAGTCCCCTACTATTATTGTATTGCAATACTAATACTGAATTGTGTCTCTCCCTTTAGATTTTTTTTTTTTTTTTTGAGATGGAGTCTCACTCTGTCACCCAGGCTGCAGTGCAATAGCACAATCTCGGCTCACTGCAACCTCCACCTCCCAGCTTCAAGCGATTCTCCTGCCTCAGCCTCCCAAGTAGCTGGCTTACAGGCACCTGCCATCATGCCCAGCTAATTTTGGTATTTTTTGGAGATGGGGT
>NW_012115178.1:6868457-6870808 GCF_000951035.1 Colobus angolensis palliatus
TATGCCAACACACCAACTAAGTTTTTTCATTTTCAGTAGAGACAGAGTTTCACCATGTTGGCCAGGCTGGTCTTGAACTCCTGACCTCAGGTGATACGCCCGGCCCTGTCTCCCAAAGTGCTAGGATTACAGGCGTGAGCCACCATGCCCAGCCCTTTATTTCTGAGACAGAGTCTCACTCTGTCCGCCAGGCTGGAATGCAGTGGTGCAATCTCAGTTCACCGCAACCTGTGCCTCTCAGGTTCAAACAATTCTCGTGCCACAGCCTCCCAAATAGCTGGGATTATAGGCAAATCCCACCACGCTCAGCTAATTTTTTAATATTTTTAGTACAGAGGGGTTTCACCATGTTGGCCAGGCTTGTCTCAAACTCCTGGCCTCAAGTGATGTACTCCAGCCTCCCAAAGCGTTTGGATTACAGGCATGAGCCACCACACCCAGCCTGGCATTTTTTTTTTTTTTCATTTCACTCCCCTCTGATCTGTAGGGTTTCCATTGAGAAGTCTGTTGCCAGATGAACTGTAGCTATTTTATGTTATCCTTCATTTCTCTTGCTCCTTTCAAGATCCTCTGTTTGTCCATAACCTTTGGACAGTTTTATTGTTTTATTGTTATATGCCTGGGGGTGGTTTTATTTGGGTCAAATGTGTTTGGTGTTCTCTGGCCATAAATATCTTCTTCTCAAGTTTTGGAACATTTTCTGCTATTATTATCATAATTATTATTTTTGAGACCAAGGTTTGCTCTTGTTGCCCAGGCTGTAGTGCAATGGTGTGATCTCAGCTCACTGCAACCTCCGACTCCTGGGTTCAAGCGATTCTCCTGCCTCAGCCTCCCAAGTAGCTGGCTTACAGGCACCTGCCATCATGCCCAGCTAATTTTGGTATTTTTTGGAGATGGGGTTTCACCATGTTGGCCAGGCTGGTCTTCAACACCTGACCTCAGGTAATCCTCCCACCTCGGCCTCCCAAAGTGTTGGGATTACAGGCGTGAGCCACTGTGCCCGGCCCCTTTGGATCTATTAATGTTTATGTACCTGGGAGTTCCAATGTTGGCTGCATAGATATTTATACTGTTATATAAATCCCTCTGGCTGAATTGACCCCTTTAAATAGTGAACTTCTTTGTTTCCTTTTTACAGTCCTTGATTTATAGTCTGTTTTAAGGACAGCTATTCCTATACTGGTTTCCAGTTGCATGAAATATCTTTTCCCATTCACATTCAGTCCATGTGTCCTTACAAGTGAAGTAAGTTTCTTCTAGGCAGCATACAGTTGAGTCTTGTTTCTTGATCCATTCAGCCACTGTCTGCCTTTTATTTGGAGAAGTGAGTCCATTCACATTGGGTTATTACTGATAAGGATTTGCTACTGATATGGCTTGGGTTTGTGTCCCTGCTCCAATCTCATGCCAAATTGTAATCTCCAACATTGGAGGTAGGACCTGATGGGAGGTGACTAGATCTTGGGGGCAGATTTCCCCTCGTGCTGCTCTTGTGATAGTGAGTACTCACAAGATTTGATTGTTTAAAAGTGTGTGGCACCTTCCCTGTCTCTCTTCCTCCTGCTCTGGCCGTGTAAGATATGCCTGCTTCCCCTTTGCCTTCTGCCATCATTAAAAGTTTCCTGGCCAGGTGTGCTGGCTCACACCTGTAATCCCAGCACTTTGGGAGGTCAAGGCAGGTGGATCACCTGAGGTCAGGAGTTCAAGACCAGCCTGACCAATATGGTGAAACCCCATCTCTACTAAAAATACAAAAATTAGCCAGGAGTGGTGGTGTGTGCTTGTAGTCCCAACTACTTGGGAGGCGGAGACAGGAGAATTGCGTGAACCTGGGTGATGGAGGTTGCAGTGAGCCAGGATTGTGCCACTGCACTCCAGCCTGAGTGACAAGCAAGACTCCCTCTCAAAAAAAAAAAAAAAATTTCCTGAGGCCTCCTCAACCATGCTTCCTATACAACCTGTGAAACTGTGAGCCAATTAAACCACTTTCTTTGTAAATTATCCAGTCTTAGTTATTTCCTTGTAGCAGTGCAAGAGCAGACTAATACAACTACTGGCATTTTGCTACTTATTTTCTGGTTGTTTTGTAACTCTTCCCTTCCTTACTGTCTTCCTTTGTGATTAAGTGATTTTCTCTGGTAGTGTGTTTTAATCCATTGCTTTTTGACTTTGGTGAATCTATTATAGGTTTTTGCATTATGGTTATCACGAAGCTCACAAAAAAAATCTTACAGATATAACAAGTTTCTTTCTTTTCTTTTCTTTTTTTTTTTAATGTTGAAACAGAGTTTCACCCTTGTTGCCCAGGCTGAAGTGCAGTGGCGCAATCTTGGCTCACTGCAACCTCC
>NW_012115178.1:6871748-6882310 GCF_000951035.1 Colobus angolensis palliatus
TGCCCAGGCTGTAGTGCAATGGTGTGATCTCAGCTCACTGCAACCTCCGACTCCTGGGTTCAAGCGATTCTCCTGCCTCAGCCTCCCAAGTAGCTTGGATTACAGGCATGCACCACCCCACCCAGCTAATTTGTTTACATTTTTAGTAGAGACAGGGTTTTACCATGTTGGCCAGGCTGGTCTTGAACTGCTGACCTCAGGTGATCCACCTACCTCCGCTTCCCAGAGTGCTGGGATTACAAGTGTCAGCCACCATCCCCAGCTACTGCTATTATTTTTTTGAATAAGCTTTCTACCCCTTGCTTTTGCTCTACTCCCTCTTGAGTACCAATTCTTAGATTTAATCTTTTAAGGTAAGATTTTATATCTTGTAGGAGATCTTCATTTCTTTTCTTTCTCCTCTGATTGTGCATTTTCAAACAGTGTATCTTTAAGCTCAATGATTCTTTCTTTTGTTGATCCTTTCTGCTGTCGAGAGCCTCTAATGAATTTTTTAGTTCAGCAAATGTATTTCTCAGAGTTCCCAGATTTCTTTTTTTCTTCTTGAGATGGAGTCTCACTCCATCGCCCAGGCTGGAGTGCAGTGGCATGATCTCGGCTCACTGCAATCTCTGCCTCCCAGGTTCAAGCGATTCTCCTGCCTCAGTCTCCCAAGTAGCTGGGATGATAGGTGCTTGCCACCATGCCCAGCTAATTTTTTTTATTTTTAGCAGAGAGGGGGTTTCATCGTGTTAGCCAGAATGGTCTCGATCTTCTGACCTCGTGATTGGCCCGCCTTGGTCTCCCAAAGTGCTGGGATTACAGGCGTGAGCCCCTGCGCCCGTCCGAGTTCCCAGATTTCTGTTGTATTTTATTTTGTTCTTCTTTTAGAGACAGAGTCTGACTCTGCCACCCATTCTGGAATACAGTGGTACAATGATGACTCACTGCAGCCTCGACTTTCTGGGCTCAAGTGATCTTCCCACCTCAGCCTCCAAAGTAGCTGGGTCTGTAAGTGTATGCCAACACACCAACTAAGTTTTTTCATTTTCTGTAGAGACAGAGTCTTACTATGTTGCCCAGACTGGTCTCAAACTCCTGGCCTCAAGCCATCCTCCCACCTTGGCCTCCCAAAGTACTGGGATTACAGATATGAGCCACTGTGCCCATAATTTTTTTTTTAATTATTTCGATCTCTTTGTTAAATTTCTCTGATAAATTTCTGAATTGTCTGGGCTGTCTTGGAGAATTTTCTTAAAACTGCTATTTTGAATTCTTGGTCAGAGAGTTCACATATCATAGTATTGTTGGGGTCAGTCACTGATTCCTTGTTTTATCCATTTGAAGAGGTCATGGTTCCATTTGCTACTGTGTCTTGTGGATGTAAATGTGTGTCTTTGTATTGAAGGATTAGTTATTTATTCCAGTCTTCTCTGCTTGGCTTTTTTTGGTTATTAGTTATGTTTACCTAGAGATACTTTGTAATTTGCAATTTGCATGTTGATATTCTTTCTTCTTTCTTCCCACTATGTTACTGCTTCCTTTTTGGCAGTAGATGGCACTTTAAGCCACAGTTCTAGTAAACACTGAGAGTGCTGCCTGTTCCAAATGAAGCCACGGGTGGGTCCCAAAGAGGATAGGGATATCCCAGTAGGATGGGAATGCTGGCTAAGGGTTCACACTTGGGACCTGGCTTTGTCTCTGCCTATCCTTCTTTGTCTCTGGCTATCCTCAGTGATATTTTTTCCTTCAGCCACTCTCAGTGCTTCCTATGGGTTGAGGCAGGAACAAATCTCTTACCAGAGAACTCAAAAAGGTAAAGAAGCTGGTTGTACACTTCAATCTCACTTTTTCTAATGTAAAAATCATGAGCTCAGGGGAATTCTTCTGCTCACTTGGTGCCAGGCAGATTGTGGAGAAGGATAAGCAGATATGGAAGAACAATTCTCTTACTGTCTGCTTTAAGTTTTTTTCAGTTCTCCGTGGCCCTAGAAACTATCTCCTCCTTATACTGCGATCTGGGATACTGGTGGTGATAGCTTCAGTGCTGTATATTTGGTTTTGGTATTCTGCAGGTGGAAGGAAAGCCAGTTTGCTTCTATGCTGGTATTTTGCACTAGAAAAGAATCTTTTTTTTTTTTTGAGAGATGGGGATCTCACCTTTGTTTTGTTGCCCAGGCTGGAGTGCAATGGTGGTCACAGCCCACTGCAGTCTTGAATTCCTGAGCTCAAGCCATCCTCTCACCTCAGCCTATTGAGTAGCTGGGTCTACAGGCATACATCACTACACTCAGCTAATTTTTTATATTTTTATTTTTTGTAGAGACGAGGTATCACTATGTTGCCTAGGCTGGTCTCAAACTCCTGGGCTCAAGTGATTGCGTCAGCCTCCCAAAGTACTGGGAATTACAGGCATGAGTCACTGTGCCCGGCTTTAAAAGTATAAAAGCTACTTTTAATAGAACTATATATAACCAAAATTAATTGCATAAAGACTAATCACACAGCACCAAGAATATAAGTACAGAACCTTATCAGAATTCCTGAGTACCCGTCTATTTCTGGGCTGGGCGCAGTGGCTCACGCCTGTAATCCCAACACTTTGGGAGACCAAGGTGGGCAGATCACTTGAAGTCAGGAGTTCGAGACTAACCTGGCCAACACGGTGTGACCCTGTCTCTACTAAAAATACAAAAATAAGGCCGGCTGTGCTAGCTCACACCTAAGTCATCCCAGAGCACTTTGGGAGGCCAAGGCGGGTGGATCACAAGGTCAGGAGTTCAAGATCAGTCTGGCCAAAATGGTGAAACCCTGTCTGTACTAAAACTACAAAAATTTGCTGGATGTAGTGGCAGGCACCTGTAATCCCAGCTACTTGGGAGGCTGAGGCAGGAGAATCACTTGAACCTGGGCAGCAGAGGTTGCAATGAGCCAAGATGGCACCACTGCACTCCAGCCTGGGCAACAGAGTGAGACTCCATCTCAAAAAAACAAAACAAAACAAAACATATATATCTAGATCTAGATCTAGATCTAGATCTACATATATAGATAGATCTAAATCTAGATATATACACACACAAAAACTAGCCAGGCATGGTGGTGGCCACCTGTAATCCCAGCTACCTGGGAGGCTGAGGCAGGAGACTCGCTTGAACCCACGGGGCAGAGGCTGCAGTGAAGTGAGATTGTGCCACTGCACTCCAGCCTGGGCAACAGAGCAAGACCCTGTCCTCAAAAAAGAAAAGTCTGTTTCTGATTTAAACAAAATGTGTGTGTATGTGTCCTTCATCCATTACCTTTGACAATCAAGGCAAAGTGTGGTCATGCAGGCAGGACAATTCAAGACAGCATCACTATTTGGAACAGGCTGTTGTTGACGTGACCTCTGTAGTCCCAAACCATGGTAACTAAAACAGAAGAAGAAAGTGGGGAGAAAAACATATTAAAACCAGATCTTGGTTTCTAGTGTCATTTTCCAATAAAAAGAACCAGTACTCTTCAGAGAAATGGCAAATTCTAGGAATGAGGAACACAAGATGAACCTGGAGCATCTTTTAGTGCCAGAAAAGAAGTTCAAGAAAACAAAAACAAAACAGTGAGGTGGTTATGACAAAGGGAAACAGGAGCCAACTGAACGAGTCACCAATTGCCAAAGCTGAAACAAACTGAGCAACAAAATAAAGCAGTATTGGAATACAACCCAAAGTATAAAATAAATACCCACGAGTCCATGCTAATATAAATGTACTGAATAAATAAATAAATGGGGGAAAACAGACAAATCCCCACACAGAATTCTAAATAATCTATAAAGATGCTCTTCCCTCACACTGGTGGAGTATAACTCCCTAGTCCTTAAGTCTGGATTGGACACAGTGACTTCCTTCCAAAGAGTACATATGGTAAGGTGGGTAAAGACTAACTTTACAGTAGAGAAAGTTAACGCTGGTCAGCAAGGTGATCAAGGTCAACATCAACACACAAAACTCAGGTTGGTAGTATGTACTCTTGATACAATGTGATAAAAATGGCTGTCTACTTCTATGTTCTCACTCATAAAAATCCATAATCCCATCCTAATTATGAGAGAAAACAACAGACAAATTCCAACAGAGGGGCCTGCTACACATACCTGATTAGTGCTCCTCAAAGTAATTAAGGGCACTGAAAACAAGGAAAGTCTCTGACATAGTCAAGAAGAGCCTAGGGAGACATGATAACTAAAAGTAATGTACTATCCTACATGGGATCCTCAAACAGAAAAAGAACAGTACATAAAGACTAAGGAAATTTTTTTAAATTATGGACTTTAATTAATAATAATGTATCAAGGCCGGGAGTGGTGGCTCACACCTGTAATCCCAGCACTTTGGGAGGCCGAGGTGGGTGGATCATGAGGTCAAGAGATTGAGACCATCCTGGCCAACACGGTGAAACCCCGTCTCTACTAAAAATACAAAAATTAACTGGGCGTGGTGGCGGGTGCCTATAATCCCAGCTACTTGGGAGGCTGAGGCAGAGAACTGCTTGAACCCGGGAGGTGGAGGTCGAGGTCGCAGTGAGCCGAAATTGTGACACTGCACTCCAGCCTGGGCGACAGAGCGAGACTCCATCCCAAAAAAACGAAAACAAAAACAAGCATAGAGCCAGGCTGGAATTACACCTGTAATCCCAGGCCACGGTGGGCAGACCACTTGAGCCTATGAATTTGAGACCAGCCTGAGCAACATGGTGAAACCCTGTCTCTATAAGAAAATAAAAAAAAAAAAAAAAAGAAAAGAAAAATAAATAAGCATAAACTGGGCATGGTGGCTCATACCTGTAATCTCAGCACTTAAGAGGCCAAGGCAGGAGGGGATTGCTTGAGCCCAGGAGTTTAAGATCAATCACCCTAGGCAATATAGCAAGACCTCGTGTCTATTAAAAATTAAATTAGAAACAAAAAAAACAAATATGCACTCAGGACACTGAGGCAGGGGGATCATTTGAGCCCAGGAGTTCAGGACTGCATAGAGGTATGATAGCATCACTGCATTACAGTCTGGGCAACAGAGCAAGACCCTGTCTTTAAATTTAAAAAAAGAAGACTGGGTGCAGTGGCTCACACCTGTAATCCCAAAACTTTGGGAGGCCAAGCTGGGTGGATCATCTGAGGTCAGGAGTTCGAGACCAGCCTGACCAACATGGAGAAACCCCATCTCTACTAAAAATACAAAATTAGCCAGGTGCAGTGGCACATGCCTGTAATCCCAGCTACTCAGGAGGCTGAGACAGAAGAGTCAACTGAACCTGGGAGGAGGAGGTTGCGGTGAGCTGAGATTGCATTTGCACCCCAGCCTGGACAACAAGAGCAAAACTCCATCTCAAAAAAAAAAAAAAAGGCCTGGCACAATGGCTCACACCTGTAATGCCAGCACAGGAGATGAAGACATCACCTGGGGCCAGGAGTTTAAGATCACGTTGGGCAATATGGCTAGACCTCGCCACTAAAAAAAAAATTTTTAATTAGCCAGGCGGTGTGTGCCTATAGTCCCAGCTGCTCAGAAGGCTGAGGTGGGAGGAGTGCTTAAACCCGGGAGGCAGTGTGTGCCTACAGTCACAGCTACTCAGGAAGCTGAAGCAGGAGGAGTGCTTGAGCCCAGAAGTTTGAGGATACAGTGAGCTATAACTGCACTACTGCACTCCAGCCCAGGCATCTCTTAAAAAAAGGTGGGGGCGAAGGGTGTGGAAACAACACAAATATCCATCCCTCAGTGAATGAAAGGATAAACAAATTGTGATATAGGCATACAATGGGATACTATTCAGTCATAAAAAGTAGAGAAGTACTGACATATGATAAAATGTAGATGAACCTCAAAAGCACTATGCCCAGTGAAAGCAGCCAGATACAAAAGGTCACATACTATGTAATACCCCATTCATATGAAATATCTAAAATAAGCAAATCCAGGACAGCGCACATATCAGTGGCTGCCAAGGGGCTGAGGGGAAGGGTAGGGAAACTACCTAACAGTACAGGGTTTCCTTTTAGGATGATGAAAATCATTGAAACCACATAAAAGTGGTGGCTGTACAACACTGTGAATGGTATTAAATGCCACTAAATTGTTCACTTTTAAAGTGGGCAATTTTGTTATGTGAATTTCATCTCAAAAAAAAATTTTAACTGCTCCTTTCAGAGCAGGCATACCCCATAGCAGTGTACCTAGAGTAGCCTCATCTTAATTTTTTTTTTTGTGAGACAGTCTCACTCAGTCAACCAGGCTGGAGTACAGTGGTACAATATCAGCTCACTGCAACCTCCACCTCCTGGGATCAAGTGAGTCTTGTGCCTCCAGAGTAACTGTGATTACAGGCACAGGCCACCACGCCCAGGTAATTTTTGTATTTTTAGTAGAGACAGGGTTTTGCCATGTTGGCCAGGCTGGTCTTGAACTCCTGACTTCAAGTGATCCACCCGCCTTGGCCTCCCAAAGTGCTAGGATTAGAGGCTTGAGCCATCATGCCCAGCCTCATCTCAATTTTTAAAAATCAAATTTGTAAGTAGTTAAAAAAAACAATTTGCTAAATCCACTCTTCATCCACAAAAGCTTTTTATTATTTGAGACAGGGTCTCACTCTGTCGTCCAGTCCAGAGTGGAGTGGTGTGATCTCGGCTCACTGCAACCTCCACCTCCCATGGTCGAGCGATTCTCCCGTCTCAGCCTCCTGAGTAGCTGGAATTACAGGTGTGTGCCACCATGGCCCCACTAATTTTTGTATTTTTAGTAGAGACAGGATTTCACCATGTTCACCAGGCTGGTCTCAAACTCCTGACCTCAGGCGATCCACCTGCCTCAGCCTCCCAAAGTGGCTGGGATGACAGGCATGAGCCATCACCCTGGCTCATCCACATAAACTCTTAATCTCAAAGTAATTTAAAATGGCATCTGAAAAAAAAAGGTCAGTTTTTCTTGAAGGAAAGATTGACTAACACAGCCTGAATTCAACGAGTTTTTTAAAAAAGTAAACAATTTTCGGGCCGGGTGCTGGGGCTCACGCTTGTAATCCCAGCACTTTGGGAAGCCGAGGTGGGTCAATCACGAGGTCAGGGGTTCGAGACCAGCTTGGCCAACGTGGTGAAACCCTATCTCTACTAAAAATACAATAAATTAGCTGGGCGTGGTGGCAGGCGCCTGTAATCCCAACTACTTGGGAGGCTGAGGCAGGAAAATCTCTTGAACCCGGGAGGCAGAGGTTGCAGTGAGCCGAGATCGTGCCACCACACTCCAGTCCAGGTGACAGTGCAAGACTCTGTCTCAAAATAAAATAAAATAAAATAAAATATAAAATTAAAAATTAAAAAAAATAATTGTCTCACTAAAATTTGCTGGTTATTTTCAAAATAAACTATTGAGCAGTTTTTTCCTCAAACTTTTTTGTTTGTATGTATGTGTTTGTGTAAACATATACATATATATTCAAAATGTGAATGTAGTAAAAATCATCTTTCAATCATTTTTTTCTAAAGATTCTAAACATTAACTTTAAGTTCTTACCCTCTTCTCTGTGCATCAACCCAGGCCTGATCTCTGTTATCTTTTTCAGGATCATACAGTAATTCGTCATTTGTTGGAATCTTGTGTTGTTTCTTCTTTTTTCTCTTGGTCACCTGTACTAATTTTGAAAATGTTAGGATACGGCTAAGAATCATTTGTCAAGTTCACACTTCTTTAAATGAAGAGTCTCATTTCCCAAGCTACACATTTATTTATATTTTCCCTAAAAAGTTTAAAAAGGGATAGGCGCAGTGGCTCACACCTGTCATCCTAGCACTTTGGGAGGCCAAGGTGGGTAGATCACCTGACGTCATGAGTTCAAGACCAGCCTGGACAACATGGCAAAACCCCGTCTCTGCTAAAAGTACAAAATTAGGGCCAGGTGCAGTGGCTCACGCCTGTAATCCCAGCACTTTGGGACACCAAGGCGGGCAGATCACCTGAGGTCAGGAGTCTGAGACCACCCTGGCCAACATGGTGAAATCTGTCTCTACTAAAAATACAAAAATTAGCTGGGTATGGTAGTGGGCACCTGTAATCCCAGCTACTTGGAGGCCTGAAGCAGAAAAATTGCTTGAACCCAAGAGACAGAGGTTGCAGTGAGCCGAGATCATGCCACTGCACTTCAGCCTGGGTGACGAGAGCGAGAATCCGTCTCAACGAAAAAGAAAAAAAATAAAATAAAATATAAAATTAGCCAGGCATGGTGGCAGACACCTATAATCCCAGCTACTTGGGAAGCTGATACAGGAGAATCACTTGAAACCGGGTAGTGGGGCAGAGGTTGCAGTGAGCTGAAATCATGCCACTTCACTCCAACCTCTGTAAAAGAGCGAAAACTCCGTCTCCAAAAAAAAAAAAACACGTTAAAAAAGGCCAGAGGCCAGGCACAGTGCCTCACGCCTGTAATCCCAGCACTATGGGAGCCCAAGCGGGGAAGATCAACTGAGGTTGGGAGTTCGAGACCAGCCTGACCAACATGAAGAAACCCTGTCTCTACTAAAACTACAAAATTAGCCAGGCATGGTGGGGCATGCCTCTAATCCCAGCTACTCAGGAGGCTGAGGCAGGAGAATCACTTGAACCCCGGAGGTGGAGGGTGCGGTGAGCCGAGATTGCACCATTGCACTCCAGCCTGGGCAACAAAAGCGAAACTCCGTCTCAAAAAAAAAAAAGTTAAAAAAACCCTTCACCTAAACAAGTGCTTGTCCAGGTGGGGTGCGGTAGTTCACACCTATAATTCTAGAGCTTTGAGGGGCTGAGACAAGAGGATCACTTGAGGCCAGGAGTTCAAAACCAGCCTGGCCAGCATAACAATACCCCATCTCTACACAAATAAAAATTAAAAATTAGCCAGGCACACCTGTAGTCCTAGCTACTAGGGAAGCTGAGCTGGGAGGATGGCTTCAGCCTAGGAGTCTGAGGATGCAGTAAGCTATAATTGCACCACTGCACTGCTGCAGCCTGGGTGACAGAGTGAGACTTATCTCTAAAAAAGTAAAAAATTCAACAAAAATGTAAAAAATAAAGTTCTTCTCCAACTAACAAAGCATTAAAATGACAAAGGAGGCAAAAATTGTTTATTTACCCAAAACTGGTATCTCAAAGACTAAGTTCAAACAATGAGAATTCAGAAACTCAAAAGAGCCACTCAAAACAAGCCAAGAATAGAAATTATTTTTGATGTATGAATTCTCCATGCATTTTCATATATAAAATGCTACTAAAATTAGAACAAAAATATTTCAAAAGTGAATTGAAAAAAAAAAAAAACAGTGTGAGGTGAGACACAGTGGCCAGCATTTTGGGAGGGTCGCTTGAAGCCAGGAATTCGACACCAGCCTAAGTAACAAAGCAAGACCCCATCTCTACAAAAACAAAAAACAAAAAAAAACTATGGCCATCTACACACACTAGACTTTTTGAATGTATTCTAGCAGGCAGGGAGTGGTGGCTCATGCCTGTAATCCCAGCACTTTGGGAGGCCAAAGTGGGCAGACAACCTGAGATCAGGAGTTTCAAACCACCATGGCCAACATGGCAAAACCCTGTCTCTTCTAAAAATACAAAAAGTAACCAGGTACAGTAGCGTGCGCCTGTAGTCCCAACTACCAGGGAGGCTGAGGCACCAGAATCACTTGAACCCAGGAGGCAACGGCTATAGTGAGTGAAGACTGTGTCACCACACTCCAGCCTGGGTTGACAGAGTGGGACTCTGCCTAAAAAATAAATAAACAAGGCTGGGCACGGTTGGCTCCCGCCTATAATCCCAGCACTTTGGGAGGCCGAGGTGGGGAGGTCACAAGGTCAGGAGATCGAGACCATTCTGGCTAACATGGTGAAACCCCGTCTCTACTAAATATACAAAAAATTAGCCGGTCGTGGTGGTGGGCGCCTGTAGTCCCAGCTACACGGGAGGCTGAGGCAGGAGAATGGCATGAACCCGGGAGGAGGACCTTGCAGTGAGCTGAGATCACACCACTGCACTTCAGCCTGGGTGACAAAGCGAGACTCAATCAAAATAAATAAATAAATAAACACGTACATTCTAGCAGGTCAATATTTAAGTAATAATGCATAAAAGTATAATATTGTTGTTTACCACAGAAATTTGTTACTTGAATATTTCAGTGTAATTACTGAAATAATTAGTTTTAGCTCTTGTTATGTTCAACTTTGCTTACACTTTATAAAAATTCAATTTTGAAGAACACAGAGGCTGATTAACAAGCAACACATTAAGCAAAATTCTGCAAGAGGAGGCCGGGCATGGTGGCTCACACTAGTAATTCCAGCACTTTGGGAGGCTGAGGCAGATGGATCACCTGAGGTCAGGAGTTCAAGACCAGCCTGGTTAACATGGTGAAATCCCGTTTCTCCTAAAAATACAAAAAATTAGCCGGGCGTGGTGGCAGGAGCCTGTAATCCCAGCTACTCGGGAGGCTGAGGCAGGAAAATTGCTTGAATCTGAGAGGCAGAGGTTGCAGTGAACCAAGATGGCGCCATTGCACTCCAGCTTGGGCAACAAGACCAAAACTC
>NW_012115178.1:6882360-6885821 GCF_000951035.1 Colobus angolensis palliatus
TCCCCGCTAATTTTTTGTATTTTTAGTAGAGACGGGGTTTCACTGTGTTAGCCAGGATGGTCTCCATCTCCTGATCTTGTGATCCGCCCACCTCGGCCTCCCAAAGTGCTGGGATTACAGGTGTGAGCCACCGTGCCCGTGCCAAATTTTTTTTTTAATTAGCTGGGCACAGTGGTACATGCCCGTAATCTCAGTTATTCAAGAAGCGGAGGTGGGAGGATCATTTGAGCCCAGAGTTTTAGGCTACAGTGAGCTATGATCGATCATGCCAGTGCACTCCAGCCTGGGTGACAGAATGAGACATTGAACCTAAAGTAATAAATAAATCAATAACTTTTTTAAATGAGAAAAAGAAGACTCTAGCTCAGACTGCCAAATACATTTACTCCTTCATTCAATAAATATTTATTGAGCACCTATTTAAAGTGCTGGGGACACAGAAGGGCACAAATAAGGTTCCTGCTCTTATAGAGCTTACAAAAATATATATAAAATTGAACCAAAAGTTTACCAGTTCCCAGAGAGGATAACTTGTCCTCCATTGTTTTCATGGTAGAATTTAATTCAGCTTCCATTTCCTTTTCAAATTCATCTTCACTAGATGATTCACTTTCTCCAGTAAGACATTCTCTGATGAGTTTTCGTTTTTGGTCAGGAGTTCCATGTAAAAGCACATCCACTTCATCCTCAGAGCTAGTATACATTTAAATCAAAAAGAATATGAATATTTAAAAATTAAAAAAATTTAAAACTCCCAGCATCTCACTGTCCAACAACAATTTTAAGTATTACATGGTTGCATTTGATATATTTATATATTACATATAGCTATTCTCACTTCATAGGCCAGTTCTGCATATTTCCAATCTTTTTTTTTTTTTTGGAGATGGCATCTCACTCTGTCACCCCAGCTGGAGTGCAGTCGCATGATCTCAGTTCACTGCAACCTCCACCTCCCCGGTTC
Source organism: Colobus angolensis palliatus (assembly GCF_000951035.1). Lineage (NCBI taxonomy): Eukaryota > Metazoa > Chordata > Mammalia > Primates > Cercopithecidae > Colobus > Colobus angolensis. The sequence continues at coordinate 6,883,325 of NW_012115178.1, forward strand.
AAGCAATCCTCCCACCTCAGCTTCCCCAGTAGCTGGAACTACAGGCACATGCCACCATTCCCAGTCTTTTTTTTTAATTTTTGTAGGAATAGGGTTTCGCCATGTTGCCCAGGCTGTTTTTTTGTTGTTTTTTTTTTTTTTTTTTTTTGAGATGGAGTCTTGCTCTGTTGCCCAGGCTGGAGTGCAGTGGTGCACTCTCAGCTCACTGCAACCTCTACCTCCCTGGTTCAAGCAATTCCTGTCTCATCCTCCCAAGTAGCCAGGATTACAGGTGCACGCCACCAAGCCTGGCTAATTTTTTTGTATTTTTAGTAGAGATGGGGTTTCACCATGTTGACCAGACTGGTCTCAAACTCCTGACCTCAGGCAATCTGCCCACATCTGCCTCCCAAAGTGCTGGGATTACAGGCATTAAGCCACCATGCCCGGCCCCCAGCTTTTCTTATTAATCAGTCCTGCTTTTGTTTTCACATAAATGGCATCCAATTTACTTTTTTTTTTTTTTTTCGAGACAGTCTCACTCTGTTGCCCAAGCTGGAGTGCAGTGGTGCAATCTCGGCTCACTGCAACCTCTGCCTCCCAGGTCCAAGTGATTCTCCTGCCTCAGCCTCCCAAGTTGCAAGGACTACAGGCGTGCACCACCATGCCCGGCTTATTTTTGTATTTTTAGTACAGACAGGGTTTTGCCAAGTTGGCCAGGCTGGTCTTAAACACCCGACCTCAGGTGATCTGCCTGCATTAGCCTCCCAAAGTGTTGTGATTACAGGCATGAACCACCATGCCCAGCCATAATTTCTTAAAAGACCAAACTCAGAGGGAAATCCTAACATCCAATAATTGTTAGGTAAACCCTTTTTTATAAAATATAACTGCTAAACCTGGTAAATAGGCTACTTACCTGCTTTGTCTTCATCCTCAGAATCAGAATCAAAATATATATCATCGTAGTACCTTGTCGGAGCTGTGGCAACTTTTCCATTTCCTGAGGAAGATCCTATTCAAACCAGAAGTAAAGTTTACAGACTAAATCATACATAATTCACAAGGTGAAAAACTCCACATACTCTTCCATCACCTCAAAGCAATATCAACTCATTCACAATCTCATTTGATGGTGAAATATTTTCACATCAGTGACTTACTCGATGTCTATGCCCTATACAGTTACAGAGAACTGGCCCTTCTTAAAATGTTCCAAATCTTGAGAAAATTCTTCTCTCTCCCTTCCCACAAATCTCATTAAATAAAATAGCCATATTTTCAGGCTACCAGCACACATCTCTCTACCTTTCAGTCATGCAATATACGATGCAGAGCATAGAACAAACATTTTGTTCTAAGAAACATTAGCAGAAAAAGGGTAAAAACCCTACAGGAAGTCAGGAGGAATGAGTCAAGGACACATTCTTCTCCTCAGTTGTGCCCAGGGCCATGACATTACCTATACTTACGTCATCATATGCCCATATCCCTAATTCCTTAGTTAGCATCAGCTTTAGTTTTTATTATATTTTTACATGCTTTCAGATCTTTCCAGCTAATACATAGCATATCAACATGGAAATCAATGCTGAAGAGTCCTTCCTTCTTTTTTTTTGAGACTGAGTCTCACTCTGTTGCCCAGGCTGGAGTAAAATAGCACAATCTTGGCTCACTGCAACCTCTGCCGCCCGGGTTCAAGTGATTCCCCTGCCTTACCCTTCTGAGTAGCTGGAATTATAGGCACCTGCCATCACGCCTGGCTAATTTTTTGTATTTATAGTAGAGACGAGGTTTCACCATGTTGGCCAGGTTGGTCTTGAGCTCCTTACCTCGTGATCCACCCAACTCGGCTTCCCAAAGTGCTGGGATTACAGGCGTGAGCCACTGCGCCCAGTCGAAGAGTTCTACTTTCACAAACCAGTTTTCAGGTCAGGTAAATTTTACATAAAGACCAAGTATCAAAATGAACTATGTTTCATTACTCACTAAAATGAAACAGGAATCTGTGATGATACATAATTAAATCTGACACATTTTAGTGCCATCTAACCCAAAAATACTTCTGTAAGTTTGTGTGTCTTTTAACTCTAGGGTAAAAACTGCAAAATAAAATTATGCAAGTAAACAGTATTAACTAATCTCTTTCCAAGAACACAAGACAGTCATCAAAGAAAACTCCAGGCCAGGCACAGTAGCTTACACCTGTAATCCCCGCACCTTGGCAGGCCAGTGCAGGAAGATCACTTGAGCCAAGAGTTTAAGACCAGCCTGGGCAACATAATGAGACCCTGTCTCTACAATTTTTTTTTTTTTGAGATGGAGTCTAGCTCTGTCGCCCAGGCTGGAGAGCAATGGCACGATCTCAGCTCACTGCAACCTCTGCCTCCTGGGTTCAAACAATTCTCCTGCCTCAGCCTCCTGAGTAGCTGGGATTACAGGTGCGCACCACCATGCCCAGCTAATTTTTGTATTTTTAGTAGAGACAGGGTTTTGCCATGTTGGCCAGGCTGGTCTT
>NW_012115178.1:6886686-6897201 GCF_000951035.1 Colobus angolensis palliatus
TCCCCGCTAATTTTTTGTATTTTTAGTAGAGACGGGGTTTCACTGTGTTAGCCAGGATGGTCTCCATCTCCTGATCTTGTGATCCGCCCACCTCGGCCTCCCAAAGTGCTGGGATTACAGGTGTGAGCCACCGTGCCCGTGCCAAATTTTTTTTTTAATTAGCTGGGCACAGTGGTACATGCCCGTAATCTCAGTTATTCAAGAAGCGGAGGTGGGAGGATCATTTGAGCCCAGAGTTTTAGGCTACAGTGAGCTATGATCGATCATGCCAGTGCACTCCAGCCTGGGTGACAGAATGAGACATTGAACCTAAAGTAATAAATAAATCAATAACTTTTTTAAATGAGAAAAAGAAGACTCTAGCTCAGACTGCCAAATACATTTACTCCTTCATTCAATAAATATTTATTGAGCACCTATTTAAAGTGCTGGGGACACAGAAGGGCACAAATAAGGTTCCTGCTCTTATAGAGCTTACAAAAATATATATAAAATTGAACCAAAAGTTTACCAGTTCCCAGAGAGGATAACTTGTCCTCCATTGTTTTCATGGTAGAATTTAATTCAGCTTCCATTTCCTTTTCAAATTCATCTTCACTAGATGATTCACTTTCTCCAGTAAGACATTCTCTGATGAGTTTTCGTTTTTGGTCAGGAGTTCCATGTAAAAGCACATCCACTTCATCCTCAGAGCTAGTATACATTTAAATCAAAAAGAATATGAATATTTAAAAATTAAAAAAATTTAAAACTCCCAGCATCTCACTGTCCAACAACAATTTTAAGTATTACATGGTTGCATTTGATATATTTATATATTACATATAGCTATTCTCACTTCATAGGCCAGTTCTGCATATTTCCAATCTTTTTTTTTTTTTTGGAGATGGCATCTCACTCTGTCACCCCAGCTGGAGTGCAGTCGCATGATCTCAGTTCACTGCAACCTCCACCTCCCCGGTTCAAGCAATCCTCCCACCTCAGCTTCCCCAGTAGCTGGAACTACAGGCACATGCCACCATTCCCAGTCTTTTTTTTTAATTTTTGTAGGAATAGGGTTTCGCCATGTTGCCCAGGCTGTTTTTTTGTTGTTTTTTTTTTTTTTTTTTTTTGAGATAGAGTCTCGCTCTTGTCATCCACGCTGTAGTACAGTGGCATGATTTCTGCTCACTGCAACCTCCGCCTCCTGGGTTCAAGCAATTCTCCTGCCTCAGGATTCAGAATCCATCTCAAAAAATACATAGATAGACATATAAATAGATAGATATCCTGGTTGTGATATTGCACTATAGTTTTGTAGTATGTTAACACTGGAGGAAACTGGAGAAAGGGTACACAGGATCTCTCTGTATTATTATTATTATTATTTTTCTGAGATGGGGGTCTCACTGTGTTGCCCAGGCTAGAGTGCAATGGTGCCATCTTGGCTCACTGAAACCTCTGCCTCCCAGGCTCAAGCCAACCAACTGCCTCACCCTCCCACCCTCACCACAGATATGCACCACCATACCCAGCTAATTTTTTGTAATTTTGGTAGAGACATGATTTCATCATGTTTCTCAGGCTGATCTTGAACTCTTGAGTTCAAGTGATTCTCCTGCCTTGGCCTCCCAAAGTGCTGGGATTACAGGTGTGAGCCACTGCACCAGACCTGTATTATTTCTTATAACTGAATGTGAATCTACAAAAACTTCAAAATAAAATGTTTAATTTTAAAAAACTGAATCACAAAGCGAGAGTTATTTTTTCTACAAATTTTCTTCAATTCTTTTGATTATTTCAACCAAAGTCTCAGTTTTCAGCACTACTGGGAAAGGCAATAATACATCACGGACCCTGGATATACAAGTTAAGTATGCCAAGAATGCAAGGTTCTGACCACTGTTCACTCCAGCCATTTCTCAGGATTGTGTTTGCAGCAAACAACTTTGAGGAATGAGATAATGTCTCCTTCCAGGACAAAGAGCAGGTGTATTTACTGTCTGCCATGAAAGAGGTGGATTCTCCAAGCTCAAGTATTCTTTAGCCACGATGCCAACCCACTGAATGTGCAGCATTCTTCTAGGACTGTCAGCATAATACCTGTAGGATTGACAAGCAAGAGCAAGCCACACAAACATGATGCTCATGCTGCTTGCTGTGCTATGTGTGGTCTTATCTTTGACCCAGGAGTCTCATGTCTTCGGTCAGCTACTGTGAAACAGTAACAGGCTACAATGTATTAGTTTATGAATAGTGTAAAATTAAATCCTGACAGATACCTCTCTAACACTAATCTCCCTTTTCAAAATAATAACCATTTGGCTCAGAGCCTTCAACAGGCAATATCGTCTGATAACACTGTTATGTTTTTATAATATTTATCTTTACAGTTACCTTACCAGTGGCAACTGTCACAGGATTATAAAGCTTCCTTAAAGAAATGATACAACAGGCCGGGCTCAGTGGCCCATCCTTGTAATCCTAGCACTTTGGGAGCCTGAGGTGGGTGGATCGCCTAAGGTTCGAGACCAGCCTGGCCAACATGGTGAAACTCCGTCTCTACTAAAAATACAAAAAATAAGCCGGGTGTGGTAGCTCGTGCCTGTAATCCTAGCTACCCAGGAGGCTGAGACAGGAGAATTGCTGGAACCCAGGAGGTGGAGGCTACAGTGAACCAAGATCATGCCACTGCACTCCAGCCTGGCTGACAGAGTGAGACTCTGTCTCAAAATAAATAAATAAATAAATAAATAAATACATAAATAAATAAGACATGTATATATCTCCTTTCACAGACAGGACCCATTAACTGAAACTCTTTTTCACAGGGAATCCTGGTATCCATCCTCACTCCCCACAAAAGAAATCTTAACAGCAGTCTGATTTCCCATGCATCCAATGTCTCCCCATGACAATATGAGGAAACATTGTTCTTTTGATATTTTTTCTTTTTTTAAGAAATGAGGTCTCACTACGTTGGGCCACCACACCTAGCCAACGTTGTTAATGAAAGCACAGCTTTACAGAAAGCTTCTTTGGACAGAATGAATGTTTTAAAGTTTAAGAATAGGATTTGCTGACAGCTTAAGAAATAACTAAATTTGTGTGGAAATCTCTTGGCAAAATAGCTTCAAGTTTCCCTGGTAGAATAAAGACCACCCTTCTGGAAATACCACGAACCTTCTTCTGTGACTATCTCAGGTCAATATTTTCTACAATGCACTGCCAAGATATACTTACTTTATCTTATTATCCTTATTATACTATAAGCCTCTGGAAGACAAGGACCTTATAATTTCCCACTGTTGCTCAGAGCAAGCATAAAACAGTCCCCGTTAAGAAAAAAAAAAGGCTATTCAGCATTCCCTTATTTCTGTTTATGGCAGTTTAGTCTTCAAGATGGACACTTCACATTAAGTCCCGTGAGCCTCACAACAAACGTAGTGTGTTACGCTGTGCTATATAGGTTATACAACTATACGTTATTATAGTTCAATTTTACAGGTGAGTAATCGAGGATAAGTGACTTGCCTTCCGTCACTCTGCTACTAAGCTGTAGAGGTAGGTTTCGATCTCATTGCTTTTGAAGATTTACACGCGGTCCCCCGTGATTCCGGAATATCCCTCTTCCTACAGGCGACATCGGCCCCGCCTCCCCCGGGGCTGCGTGACCCCATCAGGAAAGCCCTCTGGCCTCGCACAAGTGACAGTGAGGCACGACAGGCTCCCGAGCCGCTAGGGTCTGCATAGGCTCGGCAGGCGCAACGAGTGAGGCGACCAAAGCCAGGCCTCGACCCAAATCCTCGGGGGCCAGGGTGGGGCAGGGGCCCACCTGCTCAAAGCTGGATCCTCGTCGCTAGGCTCTTCAACCGCGTAGGGGTCGTAATCATCCGGAAGCCGGTTCATGGTGGCCTGCAGCGGCCTACACCATCCACAAGCGATTTGCAGCGTCTCTGTTTACACTGCAGGTCCAGTCCCTAAAGCTCCCCTGACGCCACTTCCGTCTGAACTTCCGAGTCCCCCTTGCGCGCCCGCGCAGACCGACCACAGCTGAGGGGCAGGTAGAAGGCGGGGAAGGGGCGGAGCAGAGCGAAAAGGGGCGGGGACGGGGGGCGGGTCTTGATCCCACCATTTTCTTCCGCGGCTTCTGCTTACCGGAAACTAGCAGCTCCTTGCCACCAAAAATAATGATGGGTACTCTCGTAAGTGGTAGTCTCTGAGGTGGACATGCTACATGCAGTGTCTCATCACCTACGAAGCAGGAATCTAGACGCTGAGGGACACACGGCCCGAAATCCAATAGGTCCTCAGACACCAGCACTCGCATCTCGCCAACCTCGCCTCTAACCCTTTTGCCTTCCACACCGTGAGGCTCTCAACCGCTCCTTCACACTGTTCACACCTCAGTCTGACTTCAGCCTCTACAATCTACCGAAAACTTATATTTTCTCGTCATCTTCCCAGTCCCCACTTTTGCTCAGCCCTCAACTGATCCCACTCGATGCTTGAGAGACCAGGCAGATGACAGCCACTTGTCCATCGAGAGACTGTTTCCAATCCTGTTTCTGAACGAGGAACTCGGGTTCCTGCCTCCTACCGAGACACCGTAGCACTCTTTAAAATGTGAAGTAGCTGTAATAAATCTACTCCTATATAATGCTTTACAGCGCAGGTCTTAGTTTTTCTTTTTTCTCATTTCTTTTGAAATGGCATCTCGAACAAAGTCCACCAATCCCTTTACAAAAGAATGAACTGCTCCTCTGTGTGTACTTCATAGAAGGTGGAATCGGACAGAGGCAGGTTAGCGACAGTTATTCCTGAAATACAGGAGCAAAGTACAGTCTGTTGTGGTTTCCTGGATTCCACGCCTAGCTCAGCCAGTTAAGCATGAGACATATGCCGTTGAGCCACTTAGTAGTTATGCGAGTGGATAGATTGGTATGTAGAGGGAAAGGGGTCTGCTGTAAAGAACAACACTTGTTTGTCTGTGGGGAAAGAAAAGTAGAATACTTGAGATGAAAGTTGGCGTACAAATAGGATACTATCGCCAGTAGTTATATTACAAACACTGTCGGCCTTTCTAATGTGAATGAACATTACTGTCATTCCTAGTTTAAAGTTAGGTTGCGTGGTTGGATTTTTCCACTATCTTTTTCTAATTTTTCTACCATTTGGAGACCATAGGGATTTGGGCCTGTCACCCCTTGGATGGGTTCCTAGTTTGTTTACATTTTCCTGAACCCTCCTGAGTGCCCATTCTTGGTCTAGTCCCTGGTCGTGATGATTCCACACTTCCTCAGCAGCATGTTCTCTTGTCTCCTTCGTGAGCTGATCAGTGTTTCGTCTCTTTAACTGACATGTTCCCCAGTGCTGTTTGAACTGTTGATTTTCCGTTGCTGGCTGAGTGCGTTTTGTCCTTCACATAACCTTCACTGGTAAAAATAAGCCCATGTGATGTCCACCAGTGGATGAATGCAGGACCAAGAGCCCTGGCTTCTGGATCCAGGTCTAGCCCCTTCATCTGCTGCTCTGTGGCCCAGGGCAGGTTTGCTTGACCTCTGCCTCAGTTTTCTACTCTAAGGGACATATTGACCTACCTCACAGGGGTGTTGTGAGGATTAATAAATGTTGGTACTGTGCTTTGGAAATGTGAAAATGCTGTGTAAATGTTAAGAAATACTAAGTATAGGGCCAAAAGCTATACAGTGTTTCACTTTAACCATTTGCTGTTCTGTACCAAGGTGATCTTTTCTGGGGAAGGAAGTAGAGTGGAAGGTGCATCCCTCGGCCCCTGGTTTACATTGTTAGAGTGCTTATTGTGGGAATGCACTCTAAAAAGTGGGCGTAGAATGAAAGCAGCAGTCCAGTGGTCCTGCCTTTTCTGCAGTTTCACTTTTCTTCAAGTTACAGCAGTTACCTGAAATCTGAAAACATTAAATGAAAAACTGCAGAAACGATTTATGTTTTAAATTTTATGCCGTTCTGAGCAGCGTGATGAAATCTGTTGCCGTCCTACCTGGAACATTGAGTCACGCCTCTGCCCAGTGTGTCCATGCTGTATACACTGTCTACCCATCAACCACTAAGTAGCTGTCTTGGTTGTCAACATAACAGATCACAAGAAGATTGAGGTTGGGTGCGGTGGCTTACCCCTGTAATCCCAGTACTTTGGGGGTCCAAAGTGGGAAGATTGCTTGAGCCCAGGAGTTCAAGACCAGCCTGGGCAACTAGGCGAGATCCTATCGCTAAAAAAAATTTTAAAACAACTTTTTGGCTGCCAGCAGTGGCTCACGCCTATAATCCCAGCACTTTGGGAGGCCAAGGGGGGCGGATCACGAGGTCGGGAGATCAAGACCATCCTGGGTAACACGGTAAAACCCCGTCTCTACTAAAAATAACAAAAAAGTAGCCGGGTTTGGAGGCGGGCGCCTGTAGTCCCAGTTACTCGGGAGGCTGAGGCGGGAGAATCACTTGAACCCGGGAGGCGGAGGTTGCAGTGAGCTGAGATTGTGCCACCGCACTCCAGCCTGGTGACAGAGCGAGACTCCGTCTCAAAAGTGTGTGTGTGTATATGTATTACATTAGAAGAAAAGCAAACAAGTCTAGAGAGCTGGTCGTGGTCCTAGGACTTGTAACAGGACACGTAACCTGGAGCTGAGGCTGCCATTGTGGGGTGACCTTTGGGGATTGTATGCGCTGATGCTGAGCAAGCAAAGAGAAGCAAGAGTTTGGAGCAAACAGAAGCAGGGAGGCTTTCCGTGACCCCCTTGTCTAACATGTTAAGCCGTCAACCCCAGCCTTTTCTCTCCATGCCCTCTTCTCTATCCCGTGGTCCACGTTTTTCCCCCTTCTGCTTCATATTACTTGTCTGCTCACTATCCGTCTCCCCGTTCCATTTCTCTATTGCTTCCCCAAAAGACCACCCTCAAAACATAAAGGCTTTGCAACAGCAACGATCATGCATTTCTATCCCAAGTCCGCAGTTTTGATGTTCTGCTCCCTGATACCTAGGGTCTCGGCTGGGGAATGAAACTGTTTCCATGCATTTCTCTCCACAAAGCCTCGGGCTTCCTCACGACACGGCAGCCTGCGTGGTCAGCCTTCTTCCATGGCGGCGCAAACCTCCAAGACGATTTCCGGAGACCCAGATGCCTCTGGAGCTGTAAGGATGCCTCCCACCCAGCCTCGGGAGCCCCTGGACATCGCTTCTGCCAAATGCCGTTGTGCAAGGTAGTCACTAAGGCCAAACCAGATCCAAGGAGAGGGGAATTGGACTCTACTTCTCAATGGGAGAAGTAGTAGAGAAGAAAGTTCTCAGGTTACTGTCCAAAAAAACCGGCCGGGCGCGGTCGCTCTGGGAGGCCGAAGCAAGCGGATCACCTGAGGTCAGGAGTTCAAGACCAGCCTGGTCTACTAAAATAAAAAAACTAGCCGGGCATGATGGCGGGTGCCTGTAATCCCAGCTACTCGGGAGGCTGAGACGGGAGAATCGCTTGAACCCGGGGAGATCGCGCCACTGCACTCCAGCCTGGACAACAAGAGCGAAACTCCGTCTCAAAAATAATAATAATAATAATAATAATAACAACAGTAATAATAAAAAAATAATAACCGTGTATTTACAGATTTTCCCAAGTGCTTAAAAACGGTTTGTTGTCCAGCGTTATACGCTTAACTCGACCAGTGCACGCACGGTTTGCATAGTGGACAACTTTGTACTTTGTCCTGATTTTTTTCCTTCAAAGTAAGAGGCTTGATTCTCCCCGGACTCCACCCGGCCCCCCTCCTTTAGGTTCTCCTAGATTTCGTCGCCGCGTATGTTAGTTACAGTCATTTCCGACAGGCCTACCAGGGAAGATGCTCAAGGAAAATGATGTTCTGTCAAGCTGCTTGGGGAAATCTTAGTGCTTAATATTTAACCGCGGGGGGGAGGAGGGGAACCTCCTAATAGTTATGTCCTGTGGGGAAGACTTCTGTTGGGCTGGCGAGAAGAGAAGGGGCCGAAACTTGCTTTTTGCTGAGAGGAAGGTGAGCCCAAACCCGAGCCCTGCCCAGCCCAGACGCTAGGTCCCTCGGGGACTGGGCGGTGGGGCCGCAAGCTCTTTCTCTCTCTCTCTCTCTCTCTCCCCCTCTTCTTCTTCTCGCTCTGTCCCTCTCGCCCTCTTCTTCTCTCTCTCTTTCTCTGTCACTGTCTCTCTCTCCCCTCCCCCCGTTCTTCTTCTCTCTGTCTCTGTCACTCTCTCTCTCTGTGTCTGTCTCTCTCTGTGTCTCTGTGTCTCTCTCTCGTCCTCTCAGGTCTCCCTTTCAGGTACCAGACTCCCGGCCGCGTCCCCACTTGCGCCCACCCAGCGCCGGAGATACCCAGGCCTGTCCCTCAGTAGGTCCTCGGGCAGGCAGCTGGAGAGACCGGAGCGCCGGGGACGTCCCCCCAGCGAGGGCGCGGCGTATGCAGATGAGCAGGGCGCGCGGAGGCTGCCGGTCACGCTCGGTCTGGGACCCCACGTCGCGCACGGATTTCGAGTGCTGCCAGTGTGATTTTCCCTAGCGGCAAGGGTGGAGCGAGGGGGCTGGAGAGGGTGAGGCGGCTGGGGCCGCATGAGAGAAGTGACCGTGTGTTAGAGTGTAGTGGACGCGAGGGTGTGAGAGGCAAGCGGGAGTGACAACTTGTATTTACTTGGCAGAGAAAATAGCGTGATCAGAAGGGTGGTTTATGGTAGGGGGAGGATTAGTCAGTTGCACTCAGAACGTGCTGACCCTCTGCGATTTACCCAAATGCGGAGAACTCGACTGCATAATTTGTGGTAGTGGGGGACTGCGTTCGCACTTGCTCCTGATGTTCAAGAGGTTGACAAACAGGCCCGACCAGGTTGTTTCTCTTGTTTTTCTGGTTTAGCAATCTGCGCCTTTAGGCTGCATTAGGCTGCAAAATGCCGACGAGTCTTTTCTTCTCCTTGTATGGGTGTATAGAAGCTACTGTTTTATCTTCGTCCACCCGGGGAAGAGCCTTTGGCAACCGGTTGCCTGAAAACATTACGATGTCCTGCTTTTCCAGGCCAAAGCCGCGTTTTTCCTGCAAGTTTGGGGTGTGTAGAGAAAAAAGCCAGAACAGCTTTCTCTGGCGTGGACTAGGCCCCTGGGGAAAATATCCCAGGATCTGTTAACCGCTAGCAGAAACGACAGAGTATGTATGGGCAATCAATCCTGGTACAGGCAAGTATCCGGCTCAGAGGTTTAGGAAGAACCCGTCAGGGTTGAGTTCCCCGCGTCCCCACCTAGGGGGAGATCGAGTCCGCGGGAGCTGCTGATCCCACCCAGGCAAGGTGCTGGGCTTGTTGGCAGCAGGATCTTCTGGAAGGACTAGAACTGACTCACCCCACTCCCAAAGAGAAGCAGGCGTGTCATGCATGACAGTGAAGGCCGGACTACAAGGCCCTCAAGAACAGTTTGGGTCCTCGCTAACGGCCTTGAGAGACCACGCAAGACTGGTCAGAACAGCCATGTAGAAAGGCTTTTCATGGGCCGGGCGCGGTGACTCGCCTCTAAACCCAGCACTTTGAGAGGCCGAGACGAGCGGATCACTTTGAGGCCAGGAGTTGGAGACCAACCTGGGCAACATGGTGAAAATACAAAAAAATTAGCCGGGCGTCGTGGCTCGTGCCTGTAATTCCAGCTGCTCGAGAGGCCGAGGCATGAGAATTGCTTAAACCCGGGAGCCAGGCGCGGTGGCTCACGCCTGTAATCCCAGCACTTTGGGAGGCCCAGGTGGGCGGATCACCTGAGGTCAGGAGCTCGAGACCAGCTTGACCAACATGGCAAAATCCTGTCTCTACTAAAAACACAAAAATTAGCCGGGCATGGTGGTGCGTGCCTATAATCCCAGCTACTCGGGAGGCTGAGGCAGGAGAATCGCTTAAACCCGGGAGGCGGAGGTTGCACTGAGCCGAGATGGCGCCACTGCACTCCAGCCTGGGCGACAGAGCAACTCCGTCTCAAAAAAAAAAAAAAGGAGGGAGGGAGGGAGGGAGGGAGGCTTTTCATGAATGCTTTTAGAGTCTCCTGACAGCCTCTGTACATGTCCCCAGGAGGAAACAAGACACTGATGTTCAGGGCCACCATCCTGACATGGACCTTTCCTCCAATTATAATGTTGCCATTTTGCTATCTTAAGACCCTTATGCCCAAGCCTTCTCAGACCTCAGCACCCCTGGGATATGTGTAATAGAAGGGTAAATACAGGCTAGGCGCCGTGGCTCACGCCTGTAATCCCAGCACTTTGGGAGGCCCAGGTGGGCGGATCACCTGAGGTCAGGAGCTCGAGACCAGCTTGACCAACATGGCAAAATCCTGTCTCTACTAAAAACACAAAAATTAGCCGGGCATGGTGGTGCGTGCCTATAATCCCAGCTACTCGGGAGGCTGAGGCAGGAGAATCGCTTGAACCCAGGAATCGGAGAGGTTGCAGTGAGCCGAGATCATGCCACTTGTACCACTCCAGCCAGCCTGGGCGACAGAGCGAGACTCTGTCTCAAAAAA
>NW_012115178.1:6898107-6907560 GCF_000951035.1 Colobus angolensis palliatus
CTGGGATTACAGGCATGTGCCACCACGTCCGGCTAACTTGGTATTTTTAGTACAGACGAGGTTTCACCATGTTGGCCAGGCTGGTCTCAAACTCTTGACCTCAGGTAATCCGCCCGCCTCCCCGAGTGCTGGGATTACAGGCGTGAGCCACTGTACCCGGCCTCTATCTCTGGGTATTTAGCCTAGGTGGCTGGCTCCAAGTTATCACTACCTCCTTATAATGGAGGTAACAGAGGCTTTATTTTCCCTTTGGCTAAAGGCAGTTAATAACACAGCTGACCGCTCCAATTACCAGTTGAACTGAGGATGAACTGTGTGTAGCAAATGGTGCTACATTTCTTTCTTGAGGACAGATTCTTGACAACATGTATTTTAGGGCTTGCATCTGCCTACCTATGTAAAGGGGTGACATTTCTTGGGGCTATAAACGGAATTGTCGGCCGGACGCGGTGGCTCACACCTTCAATCCCATCCCTTTGGGAAGCCAAGGCGGGAGGGTCACTTGAGCCCAGGAGTTTGAGACCAGTCTAGGCAACATATGGAGACTTCCTGTCTACTTAAAAAAAGAAAAGAAAAAAAAAAAAGAAACATTGCAGTTCTGTATCCAGAAGTCCCAGAGTCTACCATTGATTTCCTCAGCAGTTTGTCCAGGCTGTCTCAGAATTTACTGGCATAGATCCAGGAGCAGATCAAAATTCTGCCCAGGTCTTAGCCCACCTTTGTCTCGGCTCTCTTACTGACTATCCAAACTCAAGTTAGGCAAAAAGTGGTAGGGTAGGCTGGGAGTGGTGGCTCACGCCTATAATCTCAGCACTTTGGGGGGCCGAGGCGGGGGCGGATCACCTGAGGTCGAGACCAGCCTGACCAACATGGAGAAACCCCGTCTCTACTAAAAATACAAAATTAGTCGGGCCTGGTGGCGGTGTTGTGCCCGAAGTCGCGAGACCCCAATAAGTGACCACCGGAGTCCAGAGTCAAAGCCAAATAGCCGGGCCGCTTTATTACGAGTTCGAACTCGGACCTCTCCGCTTGATACAATGGCAGGTCAAGAGAGAGGCCCCGGCTGCTGTTTTAGGGATTCTTTTATAGTGAGGTACAAACAAGTTACAGAAAACCAGTAGTTATAAGCTTATTATTAGTTAACATTTAAAGTTGAACATTCCTTTTTCGCAACCTCAAACGGCTGGGGGTTTTCAAGATAAGTTGTTTGTGTAAGCCCGGGGAGTGGTCACATGCATGTATGTTATAACCTCAAACAGCTAGGGGTTTTCCAGATAAGATAAGTTGTTTGTGTAAGCCCGGGGGGTGGTCACATGCATGTATGTTTAGAAATTTTCTCTTAGGGGCTTTCTATTTCAGCGGGTGCCTGTAATCCCAGCTACTCGGGAGGCTAAAGTAGGAGAATCGCTTGAACCCGGGAGGCGGAGGTTGTGAGATGGCACCATTGCACTCCAGCCTGGGCAACAAAGAGCGAAACTCCGTCAGAAGGAAAAAGGAAAAAAAAGGTATACTCGGAAAAGGGTCAGTCTCTCTCTCTCCTTCCACTCTGTTCCCCGTCAGTCGGCCTGGTAAATAATTTCATCAATTCTGGTTTATCAGGCTTGTATTTCTTTTCGCAAGAAGAAAAACACACTTTTTTTTGCAAGAAGAAATAGACACAGGATGGCATACTACACACACCCTTTTTCACTTTACTTTCCTCACTGTACAACACGGTCAATGCGCCATACCTAGGGAAACCTAGATAGAGGTCGAGCGAACCCTGCCCAAGACCCCAAGAACAGCATCAACGAAAATGTAAACATACTAGGCACCACTCGAGGCCTGACTAGCCCAAGGGACTGATTTTCCAACAGTAAAGACAGGATATCAAACGACTCAGTCCAATTTTGAACTTGAAACTACAAAATAATATTCATTTTAACTAAAAACGTCAGAGTAGATGTCTCTCGGTCCTCATTTTTCCAAAGCTGAGCCCAAACTCGAGCCCTACTCTGCCCCAGTGCTGGGTCACTCCGAGGGCAGGCAGTGGGGCCGCGATCTCTCTCCCTCTCTCTGGTCCTCTCGGGTCTCCCTTTGAGGTCCCAGGCCCGCGGCCACGTGTCCATCCGCGCGCTCCCAGCACCCGAGCGGGCCCTCAGCAGGTCTCGCGTCAACCAGGAGGAGAGACTGGAGCACTGGAGGCGTCCCGTTGCAGTGGAGGCGTGGCATATGCAAATATACAGCGCGCGCGGAGCCTGCCGGTCCCGCCCGGCCTGGGACCCCACGTCCCACGCCACGACATCGGGAGTGGTTTCGGGTGGTTTTCCGGAGCCACGAGGGGAACGAGGGGATGTTGAAGGGGAGCGGGGGCTGAGGTCGCGCGAGGGAAGTGACCGTTTCTAGAGTGTGGCGGGCGTGTAGGAGTGAGTGGACGCGAAGAATCAAACCCGGTTTTAATTGGGGGGGAAAGTAGCATGATCACGAAGGTGGTTTTTCCAGGGAGGAGGTTTCATGCCGTACGCTCATTATGTGGTGGTTTCTGCGATTTCCACAAATGGGGGAGACTCGACTGCATGATTTGTGGGAGTGGGGGACTGTGTTCGCGCTTTCTTTAGGTCATCGGTTGTTTTTTAATGAGATATTTAGCTGATTTCTTGTTTTTTCGAGTCTTGTAGAGAAGCAGGTGTGGTCTCCGTTTTCCCGGTTGCGGCTGGTGGAGAAGCTGGTTTACGAGAGTTCTCGGAACGTAATTTCTTTGTCGGGCCGTGGTAGAACTGACTTACGGCAGAGTTCTTCTCAGAACACCTCATTTCTTTGTTTTTCTTTGAGACGAAGTCTCAATTTGTCGCTCCGTCGCTCAGGCAGGCGTGCAGTGGTGCGATCTCGGCTCCCTGCAGCCTCCGCCTCCCGAGTTCAAGCAATTCTGGCTCAGCCTCCCGAGTAGCAGGAAAGACAGGCGCGCCGCCACGCCCGGCTAATTTTTGTATGTTTAGTAGAGACGGGGTTTTACCATGTCGGCCAGGATGGTCTTGATTTCCTGACCTCGTGATCCCCCCGCTTCGGCCTCCCAAAGTGCTGGGATGACAGGCGTGAGCCACCGCGCCCGTCCTCTTTCTTCCTCCCCGTCCCCTCTCTGTAGTACTTAGTACCTTGCTGCTTAGTAGTAGTGTGGCCCTCGATCAGCAGCTTCAGCATCACCTGGCACCTTGGAGTGACTCACTTAAGAATGCAGACTCGGCCAGGCGCTTTGGCTCACACCTGTAATCCCAGCACTTTGGGAGGCCGAGGCGGGTGGATCACCTGAAATCAGGAGTTCGAGATCATCAGCCTGATCAACATGGAGAAACCCCGTCTCTACTAAAAATACAAAATTAGCCGGACGTGGTTGCGCATGCCTGTAATCCTAGCTACTCGGGAGGCTGAGACAGGAGAACCGCTTGAACCCGGGAGGCGGAGGTTACGGTGAGCCGTGATCGCGCCATTGCACTCCAGCCTGGGCAACAGAGCAAGACTCCGTCTCAAAAATAAATAAATAAATAAATAAATAAAGAGTGCAGACTCTTAGGCTCCACCTTCGCAACATCTACTGAGTCAGAATGTGCATTCAGAATGTCCGCGGTGACGTTTAAGAAGCACTGATCGAACATGCTGTATGTTTTAGTTTTCTGTCTAACTTCACCCACGTGGAATGTAAGCTCCAGGTCAGTGATTCTTGCCTATTTTGTTGACTGCTCCATCCACAGGTGACTAGAAAGCTGCCTGGATTTCAATATATTTGTCGGATTAATCTATTGACAGCAGGTGCCCAGGTCCTAACTCTGAACCCAGGGGAGATTAATATTGTGTCTTTCCTACAGAGAAATCACAGAGTTGCAAATCCTCCCTGTTCAGCTTCATCAGCACTTAATACCATTTGCTCGAGCTCCTGGGTGAGAGCTACAACGAAACTAGTCCCTGAGCCCAGCGGGAGGATCCACTAGTCCACACCCTCGACCTCTGTCAGCCTCTTCAGCCCCTTCTCTCCTAGCTTGAGGAGAATGTGATCGTTTGACATCCATCAGGAAAAGGTAAGTTTGGGGTAAGTACTTTGTTTTTCTCACACCGCTGCCCCTTCTATTTATCCGGTGGTTTAACCTGGTTTGAGCCAACATTATCTTGCCTGGATTAGCAAGTCTCCTGATTGGTCTCCCTGCTTTTCATTTCATTTATTATTATTATTATTATTATTATTATTATTATTATTTTATCAGACCATGCCACACCTCTGCTCAAAACCTGATTCACCCAGATTTTTTTTTTTTTGAGACAGAGTCTCGCTCTGTCACCCAGACTGGAGTGCAGTGGCGCGATCTCGGCTCACTGCAAGCTCCGCCCCCCAGGTTCACGCCATTCTCCTGCCTCAGCCTCCCGAGTAGCTGGGACTACAGGCGTCCGCCACTGCGCCTGGCTCATTTTTTTGTTGTTGTTGTATTTTTAGTAGAGATGGGGTTTCACCGTGTTAGCCAGGATGGTCTCGATCTCCTGACCTTGTGATCCGCCCGCCTCGGCCTCCCAAAGTGCTGGGATTACAGGCGTGAGCCACCGCTCCCAGCCTGTTGTTTTTTGAGGCAGGGTCTCGCTCTGTCGCCCAGACTGGAATGCGGCACCGCCATCTCGGCTCACTGCAACCTCTTCCCCTGGGGTTCAAGCGATCCTCCCGCCTCAGCCTCCCGAGTAGCTGGAGCAACAGAGGCGCGCGCCACCACGCCCGGCTAATTTTTGTATTTTTTGTGGAGAAGGGGTCTCGCCACGTTGGCCAGGCTGGTCTGGAACTCCTGGGCTCAAGCGATCCGCCCACCTTGGCCTCCCAAAGGTGGGAGGATGACAGGCGTGAGCCACCGGCCCCTATCGGATTATCTTGTTTGATCACAAAACGGGCAATTTCTTGAGTGCAAGTCAGAAATGACCAGAGGGCACTTTGTGGGGCCACCCTGTGTTCCAGAGGTGGGGTGGGGGCGGTGTGGGGGTGGCTCCGGTGCCGCGGGGAGAAGGCTGAACGGCGCCTGATCCCTGCTCTGGAGCTTCCGGGAGGGGCGCCGCGTGGCTGCGGCTGAGGGGGACCAGGCTTCCTTTCTTCAAACTCTTGAGTTTTCCTTCCAGCGTCACTGCATTCGGTTACTAGATATTCTGAGGTGGTTCGTGTCACTTTTACTCAGGAAGACGCGACAAACGAAAGTTACCACGATTTCTTACTGAGGCGGTTTCGCACTTAAAACGTCAATGGGCGAAAACTCCCGGCCTGAGTTTTCTTTTGTTTGTTTGTTTTTCGTTTTTTTGAGACGCAGTTTTTACTCTGTCGCCCAGGCTGGAGTGCAGTGTCACGATCTCAGCTCACTGCTACTCCGGCCTCCCAGGCTCAAGCGATTCTCCTGCTTCAGCCTCCCGAGTAGCTGAGATTACAGGCGTGCCGCCACCACGCCCGGCTAATTTTTGTATTTTTAGTAGACACGGGGTTTCACCGTGTTGGCCAGGATGGTCTCGAACTCCTGACCTCAGGTGATCCACCCGCCTCGGCCTCCCTCTCCCAAAGTGCTGGGATTACAGGCGTGAGCCACCGAGCCCGGCCCCGAGTTTTCGATTACTTGAAGATGAGCTCGATCTGGCGAGAAGAGAAGGGGCTGAATACTTGTTTTTTGGTGAAAGTAAGGTGAAACCAAACCCGAGCCCAGCTCTGCCCAGGCTCTGGGTCTCTCCGCGGGTGGGCGGTGGGGCCGCGAGCGCGCGCGCTCTCTCTCTCTCCCTTCTCACTATCTTCTCTCTCTCTCTCTGCTGCTCTCTCTCTTCTCTCTGTCACTGTCTCTCTCTCTGTCTCTCCTCACTCTCTCTCCCTTCTCACTATCCTCTCTCTCTCTGCTGTCTCTCTCTCTCCTCTCACTCACTGTCTCTCCTCACTCTCTCTCTCTCTGCTGTCTCTTTCCTCTCTCTTCGCTCTCTCTCGTCCCCTCGGGTCTCCCTTTCAGGTCCCTGGTCCTCGGCCGCGCGCCCACCTAGTCCCCGAGACACCCGTGGGCCTGCCCAGCGCCCTCGCTAGGTCCGGTATCCGCAAGCAGGAGAGACCGGAGCGCCGGGAACGTCCCCCCGCGAGGGCGTGACGTATGCAGATGAGGACGGCGTGCGGAGGCTGCCGGTCACACTGGGCCTGGGCCCCCACGTTCCGTGCGGCGACATCCGAGTGCTGCCGGGGTGGTTTTCCCTAGCGGCGAGGGTGGGGCGAGGGAGCTGGAGAGGGTGAGGGGGAGAGAAGGCGGGGCCGACAGCTCATACTTAACCTGGCAGGAGAGAGGTCATCATCATGCAGGTGGCTTTCTCAGGGCGAGGCTTATCAATTGCCCTCCGGATGTGCTGAGCCCGGCGATTGTCCCCGAATGTGGGCAACTCGACTGCGTAATTTGTGATAGTGGGGGACCGCGTTAGCGCTCTGCTCTCCCTTGATCCTTTTTAACCCGTTCTGAAAAGCACGCTTTTGCCTTCGTGCTCCTCAGGAGCAGCCGCCAGTGATCAGGGGCTCGTCGTTCTTCGCGTTGTGCTCCTGCGTCTTAGTGACTCGAACTGCTTGTTTGTCACGAGCCTGGGGTTTCAGGGTGGGGTGCACGCGTGGTCCTATTATAGTCATGATTGCCGATTCTTGGCAAGCTGCAAGATCGGGGACCTGTCTAGGTAGGAAGTAAAGGCGGGTGTTTTCCGCCTCTTTTTAGCTGCTTTTTGTTCTTGTGTGTGTCTAAACTAGGTGATATTTGGAGATCAGACACTGTGGGGTGACGCGGAATACAGGATCCTTGTTATATAAATTACTAGGGTTTCTTTTTTAAACTTGCAGGTCTGGTTTGTCAGGAACCGAGCCTGATAGAATCCCCCGAGTCTGACAGGGTGGTGGTGGTGGTTTGGTTGGTTGGTGTTTTTTTTTCTTTTTTTCCCCTAAAGTCTGCACACAGCTTAGGTTGGTTGTTTTTTCCCTTGAGCAGACACTTTAATCCGCAAAATGGGATGACTCCTACATTGCAACACCTTGTAACACTTTGCCCCTTCAGCTGACAGCACATGCCCTAAACATCTTACTTCAGTTCCGCAATATTACAGTATGTCTAGTAGTGTGATGTCTTATGTCCCTGCCGAGGGAGAAATTGTAACAAAGCCAAAGTATCAGTTTTACATTGCCCTTGAGTTTCAGAGGTTACCAGCAAATCATCTGCATATTAAATCATTCTAGATCCCTCTGGTGGGACAAATTTCTCTTAAATTTTTTTGTAAAGGACAGGAGAATAGTGGGAGAGTTCTGAATAAATATTGAACTTTGCCATAAATATGGGATTCCATAAGAATTTAGACTCATCCATTAGAGGGATACAAAAGCAGGCAGAACTACAGGGAAAAATTTTGCAAACAGCACTAAATTTAGAATAACTGCAGAGTTAGGAACTACAGGAGTTAATGAAACAAGGAATTTATTTACTTCGCTAAGATACCGTTTAATATTACCTCTTTACAGGATGAGTGTCCTTTTTAAAATAAGCTCTTGCTTTTTTTTTTACTTTTTTTTTTTTTTGAGACGGAGTTTTGCTCTTGTTGCCCAGGCTTGAGTGCAGTGGCGCGATCTCGGCTCACCGCAACCTCCACCTCCTGGGTTCAAGTGATTCTCCTGCCTCAGCCTTCCGAGCAGCTGGGATTACAGGCATGTGCCACCATGCCCGGCTAATTTTGTGTTTTTAGTAGAGATGGGGTTTTTCCGTGTTGGTCAGGCTGGTCTCGAAATCCTGATCTCAGGTGATCCACCCGCCTCGGCCTTCCAAAGTGCTGGGATTACAGGTGTGAGCAGCTGTGCCCGGCGGGCTCTTACTTTTTTCTTTTTCTTTCTTTCTTTGTTTCTATTATTTTTATTTATTTATTTTTTTGAGACAGAGTTTCACTCTTGTTGCCAAGGCTGCAGTGCAATGGCAAGATCTCAGCTCACTGCAACTTCCACCTCCTGCGTTCAAGCAATTCTCCTACCTCAGCCTCCTGAGTAGCTGGGATTACAGGTGTGCACCACCACACCCGGCTAATTTCTATATTTTTAGTAGACACAGGGTTTCAGCATGTTGATCAGGCTGATCTCAAACTACTGACCTCAAGTGATCCACCTGCCTCAGCCTCCAAAAGTGCTGGGATTACAGGTGTGAGCCACTGTGCCTGGCCTTTTTCTTTCTTTCTTTCTTTTTTTTTTTTAGCGGAGTTTCCTTCTTGTTGCCCTGGCTGGAATGCAGTGGCGTGATCTCAGCTCACTGCAGCCTCCACCTCCCTGATTGAAGTGATTCTTCTGCCTCAGCCTCCCGAGTAGGTGAGATTACAGGCACGCAGCACCATGCCCAGATAATTTTTGTGTTTTTGTAGAGATGGGGTTTCACCATGTTGGCCAGGCTGGTCTCCAACTCCTGACCTCAAGTGATCCACCTGTCTCGGCCTCCCAAAGTGCTGGGATTACAGGCATGAGCCAGCGTGCCCAGCCTTAATTTTTCTTTCTCTTCTTCTTCTATTACTATTTTTTAAAATAGAGACAGGTTTCCCTATGTTGCCCAGGCTAATCTCAAACTCCTGGTCTCAAGCAGTCCTCCTGCCTCAGCCTCCCAAAGTTGCTGGGATTACAGGCTTGAGCCACCACACCCGGCCACAAGGGCCTTTTTAAAATAGACTCCTATTTTGTTGTTGTTGTTTGTTTCGTTGTTTAATTGTTATATAAACGGTTTTATTCTGTCAAACTGAGTTCTCTACAAAGGATGTCATTTTATACCTGACCATGGTTTGTCGTTTTGGTGAGTTATTGGTTCTCTCTCTCCAAATAGCATCACTATTCCCTAATGTCCAACGTCATGCATGCACCAATTTGTTTCAGCCCGGATGCTTTTCCAGTCCACTGTGAAACTCTCTCGCTCTCTGCCATACCCCTTTTCTTTCAGAAGGCATACAAGTACCAACTAGGTGTCTCTTTCTCCAAGGAGTCCCACAAAATATTCCATCCAGAGTGCAGATGATGGTAGGTAGTCTTTAATTTACACAGGTGTCTTCCCAGTAGGTTTACAGGAGAATCAAGAGAATGAAAGAACACACGTTCCTCAGTCAGAGGGCCTATCTGTATGGGAACTGCCAGCGAAAAGTAGCAAGTAGAAAGTTTACCTGGAAAATCAACAACCTGCATTGATTTTTCACCAGATGAAAATCGGGAAATTTCAGAGGAACTTGAAGAATAAGTAGCACTGAAGGGCTGGGGGCAGTGCCTCATGCCTATAATCCCAACGCTTGGGGAGGTGGAGGTGGGCGGATCACTTGAGGTCAGGAGTTTGAGACCAGCCTGGCCAACATAGTGAAACCCCGTTTCCTAAAAATACAAAAATCAGCCAGGCCTAGTGATGGGCACCTGTAATCCCAGGTACTCGAGAGACTGAGGCAGGAGAATCGCTC
>NW_012115179.1:0-635 GCF_000951035.1 Colobus angolensis palliatus
ATCTCCTGGGCTCAAGTGATACTCCTGCCTTAGCCTCTCAAATAGCTGGGACTAAAGGTGTGTGCCACCACACCTGGCTAATTTTTTTGTATTTTTAGTAGAGATGGAGTTTCACCATGTTAGTCAGGCTGGTCTCGTACTCCTGACCTCAAATGATCCACTCGCCTCGGCCTCTCAAAGTGCTGGGATTATAAGCGTGAGCCACCATGACCAGCCTTCTTTATTCTTTTTTATATTTTAATTTTAAAAATATTTGAAAAATTGAGCCTGGCATGGAGGCTTATGCCTGTAATCCCAGCACTTTGGGAGGACGAGGTGGGCAGATCAAGATGTCAGGAGTTCGAGACCAGCCTGACCAACATGGTGAAACCCCGTCTGTGCTAAAAAATACAAAAATTAGCCAGGTGTGGTGGCGCATGCCTGTAATCCTAGCTACTCAGGAGGCTGAGGCAGGAGAATTGCTTGAACCTGAGAGGCAGAGGTTGCAGTGAGCCGAGATTGCGCCATTGCATTCCAGCCTAGGCAACAGAGTAAGACTCCGTCTCAAAAACAAAAAAAGAAAAAAATTGAAAACTTGAGACAGGGCCGGGCGCGGTGGGTCACGCCTGTAATCCCAGCACTTTGGGAGGCCGAGG
>NW_012115179.1:799-1331 GCF_000951035.1 Colobus angolensis palliatus
GAAAACAAAACAAAACAAAAAACTGTACTGCTCTGGTGGAGGATGTTAATAGTGGGAGAAGAGGTGCATGTGTCAGGGAAAGGAGGGTACATGGAACTTTCCACTCAACTCTGCTGTAAATCTAAAACCGCTCTAAAAATTAAAGTCTCTTAAAAATCCTGCCCCGGCAAGGTGCAGTGGCTCACACCTGTTAATCCCAGCACTTTGGGAGCCCAAGGTGGTGGATCCCTTGAGCCCCAGGAGTTTGTGGCCACCCTAGGGAACATAGCAAGATCTCATGTGTACAAACAAAACAAAACAAAAACAGAAACATTTAGCTGGGTGTGGTGGGGCACACCTGTAGTCCCAGCTACTTGGGTGGCTGAAGTGGGAGAATCGCTTCAGTCTGGGAGGTGGAGGGTATACCGAGCTATTATTTTGCCATTACACTCCAGTCTGGGTGACAGAGCAAGAGACTGTCTCAGAAAAGGAAAGAGAGGAGAGAAGAAATGGGGTGGGGAAAGAGCAGGGGAGGGGAGGGGGAGAGGGAGAA
>NW_012115179.1:7293-8459 GCF_000951035.1 Colobus angolensis palliatus
GCAACCTGCAACCTCCACCTTCCGGGTTCAAGCAATTCTCCTGCCTCAGCCTCCTGAGTAGCTGGGATTACAGGCACCCACCACCACTCCTGGCTAATTTTTATATTTTTAGTAGAGACAGCGTTTCACCGTGTTGGCCAGGCTGGTCTCAAACTCCTGAGCTCAGCGTATCTGCCGGCCTCAGTCTCCCAAAGTGCTGGGATGACAGGCATGAGCCACTGGGCCCAGCCACTTTACCTTCTCTTCTTGACATTCTACCAGGGAAGTTCTGGGATATTAACCTAATTAAATGTACGCCACCACTGAACCCAAGTTTTGGTGCATTATTATTAGAGCTACTTCCAGCTGCTCAAGCTAGCACATTAAATTCAGAATTAATAAGTTAATTCATTCCCATCAAACTTTACATTCCATCCTCCCTGGTCCAACACACTTAGAATCCATTGCTACACACATACCCAGGTTTTCAAGCTCTTTGGAAAATACACAGCATCTCCATCTCCTTCTGGAACTGAGAGATTAAAGTCCTGAGCTCATCATTTTCTTTATGTCGTCTTCCCAGTGTGACAGAAATAGCTGTTCTGTTCCACAGCCTTCATCACTATATTGGTCAAGGTCAGCAGTTAGTTGATTTTCTAAAGTCTTTAAAAACAGGTTTTCTTTTTTTTTCTTTTTTTTTTTGGCTGGACGCGATGGCTCATGCCTGTAATCCCAGCACTTTGGGAGGCCAAGGCAGGAGGATTCCTTGAGTCTAGGAGTTCCAAACAAGCCTGGGCAACATAGTGAGACCCTGTCTCAGCCTCTAGAGTAGCTGGGATTACAGGTCCGTGCCACCACACCTGGTTACGGTATTTTGTATTTCTTAGTCGAGACCAGGTTTCACCCTGTTGGCCAGGCTGGTCTCGAACTCCTGACTTCACATGATCCACCTGCCTCGGCCTCCCAAAGTGCTGGGATTACAGGCGTGAGCCACCACACCCGGCCTTAATCACCTTTTCTTTTCTTTTTTTTTGGACGAAGTCTCACTCTTTTCTCCCAAGCTGGAGTGCAATGGCACGATCTCGGCTCACTGCAATCTCTGCCTCCCGGGTTCAAGCAATTCTCCTGCCTCAGCCTCCCGAGTAGCTGGGATTACAGGTGCCTGCCACCATGCCTGGCTAATTTTT
>NW_012115179.1:15699-16560 GCF_000951035.1 Colobus angolensis palliatus
CTGAGACACAATAATCGCTTGAACCCAGGATGCGGAGGTTGCAGTGACCAAAGGTCATGCTACTGCACTCCAGCCTGGGCTGCAGAGTGAGACACTTGTCTCAAAAATAAATAAATAAAAAAAATTAAATTAAATTAAATAGAAACCTGGCAATACTTAAAATTCCACTTGGTATGCCATTCTGCCGCCCATAGTTACATTTTGTGGTTGATTTTCAGTAATATGGTACTGTATATACAAGGAATATAAAAATATAAAAATATTTTAGGGCTTCCAGAGAAGCTCTCTGGCTTTCTGACTGACTGGAGGTGACAGTTTAAAGATCTGAGCTTGGCTGGGTGTCACGGTTCATGCCTGCCATCCCAGTGCTTTGGGAGGCTGTGGTAAGAGAATCACTTGAGTCCAGGAGTTCAACACTAGCCTGGGCAACATAGCAAGACCCTGTTAAAAATAAATAAATAAAGTAGCCAGTAGTGCACACCTATAGTCCTAGATATTCGGGAGGCTGAGGCAGGAGGATTACTTGAATCCAGGAGTTTGAGGTTACAGTGAACTGTGATTGTGCAACTACACCTCAGCCTGCACAACAGAGGGAGACCTTATCTCCAAAAATAAACAAACAAAAAACCAAAAAAATCCTGAGCTTGTAATGTCCTTTCAGTAGGCATCTCAGGGTACTCAGAAGACACCACTGCATACCACTGTCCTTGTGGCCATCATTATGGCCATCCACCGTAGTGGATTTCCTAGTCCATTTTGTGTTGCAATGAAAGACTATCTGGGACTGGGTAATTGACAAAGAAATGAGATTTCTTCATTTCATTCCTGCAGTCGTGGTTCTAGGGCTTTTTTTTTTTTTTT
>NW_012115180.1:0-1008 GCF_000951035.1 Colobus angolensis palliatus
CTCCTGACCTCGTGATCCGCCCGTCTCGGCCTCCCAAAGTGCTGGGATTACAGGCTTGAGCCACCGCGCCCGGCCTGTTTTTTTGTATTTTTAGTAGAGGCAGGGTTTCACCCTTTTGGCCAGGCTAGTCTTGAACTTCTGACCTCAGGCGATCCACCCGCCTTGGCCTCTCAAAATGCTGGGATAACAGGTTTGAGCCACCATGCCCGGCTTTATTTATTTATTTTTTATATAGAGTCTCACTCTGTCACTCAGGGTGGAGTGCAATGACACGATCTTGGCTCACTGCAACCTCTGCCTCCCAGGTTCTAACGATTCTCCTCTACCTCCAGAGTAGTTGGGATTACAGACGTTGGCCAGGCTGGTCTTGAACTCTTGATCTCAAATGATTCACCCACCTCGGCCTCCCAAAGTGCTGGAATTACAGGTGTGAGCCACTGTGCTGGGCCATAGTTCTTAAAGTTGCCTTTATACATGATAAAAATATCTTATTCCCCTTCTCATGCCATTACAGTATTCTTGTATTCTTTTTTTTTTTTTTTTTTTTTTTTTTGAGACAGTCTCACTCTGTCACCCAGGCTGGAGTACAGTGGCTCGATCTCAGTTCACTGCAACCTCCGCCTCCCTGGTTCAAGCGATTCTTCTGCCTCAGCCTCCCAAGTAGCTGGGATAACAGGCACCTGCCATCAAGCCCAACTAATTTTTGTATTTTTAGTAGAGATAGGGTTTCACCATATTGGCTAGGCTCGTCTCAAACTCCTGACCTTAAGTGATCCACCCACCTCGGCCTCCCAAAGTGTTGAGATTACAGGCCACCGTGAGCCACCGTGGCCAGGCGGTATTCGTCTTCTACTGTCAAATTTCTTAAGAGAATAACCTATATCAGCTTTCTCTGTGGACTGAACTTGTCCCTTTGTAGTCTGCCTTCTGGTCTCTCTGAAACGATTTTCTTCAAGGTCTCCAGAGGAAATTGAAGTAGTTTTTATTTTATTTTATTTTATTTTATTT
>NW_012115180.1:6153-6465 GCF_000951035.1 Colobus angolensis palliatus
AAAACAAAACAAAACAAAACAAAAGACTTGTAGAGACAGGGTTTCACTATGTAGCCCAGGCTGGTCTTGAACTCCTGAGCTCAAGCGATCCACCTGCCTCAGCGTCTCAAAGTGCTGGGATTATAGATATGAGCTATCATGCCCAGCCAATCCCCTCATCTTTTACCTTACAATCAAATAGTTTTTCATTTTCTTTGGAATACTCCATAGCACATTTATATTTCTCACATAGCACTGACACGTAAAGTGCCTTTTCTCTCCTAATTAATTCTTAGAGAAGAGAAACTATGCCCTTTTTTTTTTTTTTTTTTT
>NW_012115180.1:11905-13486 GCF_000951035.1 Colobus angolensis palliatus
AGTCCTTCCAACTTAGCCTCCTGAGTAGCTGGGACCACAAGCACACACCACCACTCCCGGCTAATTTTTTTGTATTTTTTGTGGAGAAGGGGTTTTGCTATATTGCCCAGGCTGGTCTTGAACTCTTGAGCTAAAGCAATCCACCCACCTCAGCCTCCCAAAGTACTGGGATTACACGTATGGGCCACGGCACCTGGCCTTTAATTTATTTTTAATTTCTTTTATTGAGACAGGGTCTTTTGCTCTGTCACCCAGGCTGGAGTGCAGTAGTGGGATCATAGCTCATTGCAGCCCCAACCTCCTGGGCTCAAGTGATCCTCCCACCTCAGCCTCCCAAGTAGCTGGGACTACAGGCATGTGCCACCACAACCAGCTAATTTTTTATTTTTTTGTAGAGACGGGGGTCTTACCATGTTGCCCAGGCTGGTGTCAAACTCCCGGGCTCAAGCAGTCCTCCTACCTTGGCCTCCCAAAGTTCTGGGATTACAGGCATGAGACACTGCTCCCAGCCAGCCTACTTTTTTGAAAATTTGACTTAGTTTCTCAAAGGTAGAAGTGTTGTATCAAAGACTATGTGAAACCCTTAATATTAAAAGTATTGGTTCTGTGCCAGGTGTGGTGGCTCATACCTGTAAGCCTTGCATTTTGGGAGGCCAAGGTAGGTGGATTGCTTGAGCCCAGGAGTTCGAGACTGGCCTGGGCAACATGGCGAAACCCCATCTATACAGAAAATACAAAAAGCAAAAAATTAGATGGGAGTGGTGGCTAGCTCAGTAGTCTCAGCTACTTAGGGGGCTGAGGCAGGAGGATTGCTTGAACCTAGGAGATCAAGGCTACAGCGAGCTAAGATTGAGCCACTGCACTCCAGCCTGGGTGACAAAGTGAGAACCTGTCTCAAAAAAAAAAAAAAAAAAAAAAAAGGTTCTTTGAACCAATAGCAAAGAATGATTCCAAAATAGCCCTGTATTGGAGGTAGAATCTAGTTATCCTTCCTGGTTTTTCTTTTTCAGTTTCTCAAAGCCCACCCTCCATTTATATAACTTTTATCTCAGGAAACGTATATAATTTATTTCTTCTGTTAATTGTTGGAAAAATGATTAGTAATTTGGTTTGGGAGTATACAGAAAAATTAAGGAAGGCCTTTTATTTCCTAGTTTTATGTCTTCTTTCCTTTCCTTAGTGCTGTTATGGTTTCCTGGCACTGATTTTGAGAGCTATAATTACTGGGCCATGGCTATTATCTCTGTTTCCTTGAGAAGAAATGTAGGAAGGAACTTGCCATGAAGTACATAGGGTGGAGTATAGTAGGGAGGGAGGTGTTTGGTTGATCTGAGAAGTGGTTGAGATGGCCACAAAGTTAAGGGGAAAAAGCTCAGGCCAAGGTGGAAATGCTCCTTTTTTTTTTTTTTTATCTCTGTTTCCTTGAGAAGAAATGTAGGAAGGAACTTGCCATGAAGTACATAGGGTGGAGTATAGTAGGGAGGGAGTGTTTGGTTGATCTGAGAAGTGGTTGAGATGGCCACAAAGTTAAGGGGAAAAAGCTCAGGCCAAGGTGGAAATGCTCCTTTTTTTTTTTTTTTT
>NW_012115180.1:14458-15639 GCF_000951035.1 Colobus angolensis palliatus
TAGGCTGGAGTGCAATGGTGTGATTTCGGCTCACTGCAACCTCCGCCTTCCAGTTTCAAGTGATTCTCCTGCCTCAGCCTCCCGAGTAGCTGGGACTACAGGCGCCCGCCACTGACGCCCGACTAATTTTTGTATTTTTAGTAGAGATGGAGTTTTACCATGCTGGCTGGGCACATCTCGAACTCCTGACCTCAGGTGATCCTCCCACCTCAGCCTCCCAAAGTGCTAGGATTACAGGCATGAGCCACTGTGCCTAGCCAAATGCTCCTCTTTTTAATCAATGTAATGTAACATCATGTAGTTAGAAATCACATGATATTAAATGATTTTACAAAAAACAGCAGTCCTCAAGCCCAAGCCCCCCCCCTTTTTTTTTTGAGACAGAATCTCACTCTGTCACCCAGGCTGAGTGCAGTGGGGCAGTCTCGGCCCCAGGCTGGAGAGCAGTGGTACGATCTCGGCTCACTGCAACCTCCACCTCCTAGCTTCAAGCAATTCTCCTACCTTAGCCACCCGAATAGCTGGGATTACAGGCCCACACCACCACGTCTGGCTAATTTTTGTATTTTTAGTACAGACGAGGTTTTACCATGTTGGCCAGCTGGTCTCGAACTCCTGGCCCAAGTGATCTGCCCCCACTTGGCCTCTCAAAGTGCTGGGATTATAAGAATGAACCACTGCACCTGGCCCTTGCCCTTGCTTTTTTTTTTAAACAGGATCTCACTCTGTCACCCAGGCCAGAGTGCAGTGGCATGATCATGGCTCACTGCAGCCTTGACTCTCTGAGCTCAAGTGATCCTCCTGCCTTAGCCTCCCAAGTATCTGGGACTACAGGCACACACCACCATGCCCAGCTAATTTTTATATATTTTGTAGAGACAGGGTTTTGCTATGTTGCCCAGGCTGGTCTCGAACTCCTGGGCTCAAGGGATCCACCTAGCTAGGCCTCTTAAATCCATGCCTAGGATTACAGGCACGAGCCACCGCACCCTGCCCCTCTTTCAGCTTTTTCGTCTAGTATGCACTTCATATTTCTTTTTCTTTTTTTTTCTTTCCTTTTTTTTTTTTTTTTTTTTTTTTTTTTTTTTTTTTTTTTTTTTTTTTTTTTTTGAGAGAGAGTCTCGCTCTGTTACCCAGGCTGGAGTGGCAGTGGCGCAATCTCAGCTCACTGCAACCTCCAC
>NW_012115181.1:0-367 GCF_000951035.1 Colobus angolensis palliatus
TCTCCCCTCTCTACAGCCCAATCAACTACCATTCTACTTTCTGTCTGTATATTTGACTGTTCTAGATGCCTCATATAAGTGTAATCATGTAGTATTTACCCTTTTGTTACTGGCTTCTTTTACTCAGCATAATATCCTCAAGATTTATCCATGTTGTAACATGTCAGAATTTCTTCTGAAGGCTGACTAATTAATTCCATTGTTGTGTACACCACATTTTGTTTATCCATTTATCCATCAATGGACACTTAGGTCGCTTCTACCTTTGGACTGTGGTGAATAATGCTGCTGATGAACATGGGTGCACAGCTGTTGATTTTTAAATATTTGTCTTATGTATAGTCTCATTATTTGAATGTGGTTTTTT
>NW_012115181.1:5877-6253 GCF_000951035.1 Colobus angolensis palliatus
GGAATATATAAGTTACAAGGAAGTAGTAGTTGGTGAGGCTAGAAAGATAGGTTGGGCTAACTTGAGGAAAAAATGTGGACTTTCTTGCTTAGGCAGTGGGGAGTCACCATAGGCAGTAGGCAACTGGATATCCCACTCTTTTTTTTTTTTTTTTGAGATAGAGTTTAACTTTTACTGCCCAGGCTAGAATGCAATGGCACGATCTCGGCTCACTATAACTTCTGCCTCCAAGGTTCAAGCAATTCTCCTGCCTCAGCCTCCCAGGTAACTGGGACTAAAGGCATGCACCACCATGCCTGGTTAATTTTCTTATATTTAGTAGAGATGGGGTTTCACCATGTTGGCCAGGCTGGTCTCAAACTCCTGACCTCAAGCG
>NW_012115181.1:6303-6709 GCF_000951035.1 Colobus angolensis palliatus
CAGGCTGGTCTCAAACTCCTGACCTCAAGCGATCCACCCACCTCGGCTTCCCCAAGTGCTGGGATTACAGACGTGAGCCAATGCACCCAGCTGGATATCCTACTCTTAAGCTCAGGAAAGGGAACTTTCCTGGAGTCAATAACCTTATCCTCTGTAAAACAGTTAGAAGTATCTATCACTTAGGGTTCCAAAACGCAAGAAGGTAGATTGTGAAGATGATGCACTTAATACTTCACGTCATAATGCAAGGATGGTTATTAGATTGGGGGTAGGGTAGGAGACAGGGAATCCTGCTTGCTTCTTGGCTACAGACTTTCCCAAAAATCTGGAAATATCCTACATTTCAGATGTCCTCAGCCTTTAGTTCTGTTTGTTTTTCCTAATATATACCTATCATTTTTTTTTT
>NW_012115181.1:11919-12221 GCF_000951035.1 Colobus angolensis palliatus
AGGAAATTATTAGACAAATCCTGAATGTAGTCATTCTATAAGATGATTGACTTGGGCTTCTCAAAAAGTCAGTGTCATGAAAAAAAAAAGAGAGACTTGTAAGATCTAATGACCAAATGCAATGTTTGAATCTTCATTGTATCCTGGATATCAAAAAGACAAAAGCTGGATGCAGTAGCTCATGCCCGTTATCCCAGCATTTTGGGAAGTCAAAATGGGAGGATGGCTTGAGCACAGGATTTCGAGACTAGCCTGGGCAACACAGTGAGTTCTCATCTCCACAAAAAATCAGAAAAAATTAG
>NW_012115182.1:0-1452 GCF_000951035.1 Colobus angolensis palliatus
TTAATGTGATATGGACAGATTTTCATCAGTAATACAGTGGTCTTCTCTTATCTGAGGGGTATCTTCCAAGACCTCCAGTGGATGCCTGAAACCACGGATAGTATCAAACCCTATGTATTAGTTTTAAACCCATGTATTAAACCCATGTATTAGTTTTCATGCTGCTGATAATGACATACCAGAGGCTGGGCAATTTACAAAGGAAAGAGGTTTAATGAACTTACCATTCTATGTGACTGGGGAGGTCTCACAATCATGGCAGAAGGCAAGGAGGAGCAAGTCACGTCTTAAATGGATGGTGGCAGGTGAAGAGAGAAAAGAGCTTGTGCAGGGAAACTCTCCTTTTTAAAACCATCAGATCTCATGAGACTTATTCACTATCATGAGAACAGTACAGGAAAGACCTGCCCCCATGACTCAGTTACCTCCCACTGGGTCCCTCCCATAACATGTGAGAATTCAAGATGAGATTTAGGTGGGGACACAGCCAAACCATATCACCTATATACTATTTTTTTGATCTGATAACCCGGATTGCTACTGAGTGACTAGTGGGCGGGTGGCACAGGCAACGTGAAATACCCTGGACAAAGACATGACTTACGTCCAGGTCAGGAAAGAGTGGGATGGTATGAGATTTCATCATGATACCCAGAACAGACATGGAATGTACAACTTGTGAATTGTTTATTTCTGGAATTTTTTCCTTTTATATTTTCAGATCGCAGTTGCCGGTAACTGAAACCACAAAGCAGAAAACCTCAGAAAGGGGTTAGCTACTGTATACTATTGAAATAGGGAAGAAGGTCAGGTATGAACTCAATTTTGATTTGTATGGAGGTGACCGGGCATTTTAAAGGGAGACTGGAGTAGGGACAGGGCGACTGGGGACTCAGTTGAGTCAGAGAAATGACAAATTACAAAAAGTAGGAAGAAATTACAAAAAGTAGGAAGAAAAGTAGGAAGGTCCATGTGAAAACCATCTGGGTTTGTTGCCTGGCTCTTATTGAAGGTAGGCTCCTACCCTCCCACAGAGACTGGGAGACAGGCCCTGTCCTCAGGTGTTGCTGGAACAAACAGTACATTCTTTTGGCAACTGGAGTTTTCTCAGGCAGGCACTTTAAGGAAGCTGGAGTTGTCCTAGGGATATGGCTGAGCTGTTAGAAACTATGTTAGTGTTTGCCCAAGTCTTTCTAGGCCAAGCTTGAGGCCTAGTAGAGAAAAGGGCTCAGAGGGCCTTGGCTAGAGTTTGGTGAAGGACAGAATCTTGGTCAGGAGTATGCTACAGTGTGTCAGGTGTGGTCCTGCACTGTTCTCAAAGTGTGTTCCTTAGAACACCATTGTGCTGGGATGTTAATAGGTGTCCATGGTGAAAGGGTCCATAAGTAATGAAAATATTGAAAGTTAATCCATTATCTATCTATCTATCTAATCATCTATCATCTATCTATC
>NW_012115182.1:6303-7983 GCF_000951035.1 Colobus angolensis palliatus
AAATAGTTCAGGAGTCAGGGAGCTGGAGGCTACAAGATTCTGACCCTCCCTAAACTGCTCCTAGGATCAGTGCTTGAGACATTTTGCAGACCCTGCACTTGATGGATCAGCTGGCATCACCCAGATGGATAAACTGGCTCATCTGATCTTGTGGTCCCCATCCAGGAACTGACTCAGCTGCAAGAGGACAGCTTCGATTCTCTATGAGTTCATCTGGGACCCAACCAATCAGAGCTCTTGATTCACTGGCTTCCCCCTACCCACCAAGTTGTCCTTGAAAACTCTGACCCCCGAATGATTGGGGAAACCAATCTGAGTAATAATAATACTCAGGTCATCCACACAGCTGGCTCTGTGTGAATCATGCTCTCTTGCAATTCCCCTGTCTTGATAAATTGGCTCTATCTAGGCAGCTGACAAGGTGAACACTTTGTGTGGTTACAATACCTCCTTTAGTAGACTAAAGAACAACTTGGATACAACCAGCAAGAAATGGATTATATCAACGGAAATAGTCATGCCCATCCCAGACCATGATAAGGAATGAGAAAGTAACATAATGGAAGGATTTTGTCTCTTCTCATTGGGACTCACTCTAAGCACCTCTGGTTAGATGTCATTCTGTGTCTGGGATGATTTCAGGACTATGGTATTGTCCTCTTGTGCTATCAATTTTAACTCACAAATGGATGTTGATGTCATTTATTCTCTTATTCTACAGACCTTTATTGGCTAAATGGGTAGTATGGGCAAGAGATAGGTGGTCCTGACAGAGGAGTGGGAACAGCCAGTACTCTGGAGTGGGGTTACTTTCTGGCTGCCTGCTCAGGAAAGTTGTTTCACCATTCCCAACCTCAGTTTCCACATCTGTAACATATGGAAATTAATTTCTACCTCATAGGATTGTTGTAATTATTAAGTGAGATAATATATTATTATAATGCTTAATTAAATGAGATAACATTTAAAAATATAATTCCCCTAGATATAATACATATGCATATATAATATATAAAGGGATTGGTATCCAAATCTCTATATAATATCTCTGTTATGGAAGTGGGGCAGGGAAGTGCTGGATAGAGAAGGGCAGGGTCCTCGGCAAAAGCTCCAACCTCAGGCCTGTGCCCACAGACCTAAGTGAACACAGGTGCTCCTGTTTTCAAGCCTGAATGTTGCATTTTCCAAGACTACTCTGGCCTGCCACACTCCTCATCCTGTGTCCATACAAACCTGAGACCTTAGAGGGCACACCCACAAGTGGCTGAACATTGAGACCAGCAGGCCAGTGGACCAGTGGACCAGCAGACTAGCTGACCAGCAGACCAGTGATGGTGGAACAATGTGGCAGAGAAAGAGAGAAGAGGAGAGATGTCTGGACACCGAGGGGAGTTTGGCCGGGGGTGGTTGGAGAAGAGTCCGCTCACTGGACCCAACTCCAGGGGAAGACCACATTCCCACTCCATCTGCCTTTCTGGCTCCCCATCCATCTTGCTGAGAGCCACCTCCACCACTCAATAAAATCTTGCTCTCATCCTTCAAGTCCACGTGTGATCCAATTCTTTTGGGACACTAGGCAAGAGCTTGGGATACAGAAGGCTGTCACATTACCCCTGCCCTTGCTATAAGGCAGAGAGTCCATTGAGCTGATTAATACATAAGCTGTCTGCAGATGGCAAA
>NW_012115182.1:14928-15233 GCF_000951035.1 Colobus angolensis palliatus
GGGGTTGAGTTTCCAAACACCAAACACTCCTTGAACACAATGTCAAATCCATGGATGATGTCCTAATGCTCACTCACTGCCACTTTAGTGGCTTCTTCAAGCAACATGCTCTTTACACCAAAATCAAAGGCAGCAGATTTCTATAAAGTGGAGAGAATCCTAAGCAGGTAACAATTTTCTTTATGTATATGATTTAATGAAGAAAAGAAAATTTTAATAAAGTTTAGCTATTTCCTTAAAATGAAGGCACTGCTCTACTTTGTCATCCTTGAACCAAAGCAGTAAGTCAGGAAAAGCCTTATTTG
>NW_012115182.1:21113-21779 GCF_000951035.1 Colobus angolensis palliatus
AACCTTCAATTTCAAAAATATGCAATAAAGCCAAGTGCAATAAAAGGAGGTATGCCTTCAGTAAAAATTGGAAGTCAAGCTTATAAAGGGGTAAAAATAAGAAGGGTTTGATCACTTTGTGCAGACCTTTAGTTTTGTCTTCCAGTCCTTCCCACGCTGCAATCCATGACCGAGCAAATTTCAGGGTCTCTAGGGTGCAGCAGAAAACTTCAGAGTCAAAGTTAGTTTTAGAGTTTGGTGACCTAATTCTTGTGTCTTTGTTTTTGTCTCTGCACATTCCTTAAATTTGTGCCAGCTTACTTCGTGATGCATTTCAAAGATAGTTTTAAAAAAGATTTTATTTAGTATTTTAGTGATTTTCCATTAGAAGGGTAGTTTGAAGTACCTGATCTTCCATCCTGCTGGAAATAAAAATCCCTTTAACGTCTGTACTAGGCAGGGTTCTCCAGCAAAACAGAACTGTATATAAAACTACATATTTATACATGTATTTAAAGAAAGAGATTTGTTATAAGGAATTGGTTCATGTGACTGTAGAGGATGAAAAGTCCTGAGATGTGCAATCAGTAAGCCGGAGACCTAGGAGAGCCAATGGTGCAGTTTCAGTATGAGCGCCAACAGGTTCAAGACCCTAGAAGAGCTGATGTCTGATACAATCCCATTTTT
>NW_012115183.1:0-301 GCF_000951035.1 Colobus angolensis palliatus
GTGTGGTGGCTCACACCTGTAATCCCAGCACTTTGGGAGGCCAAGGTGGGCGAATCACAAGGTCAAGAGATTGAAACCATCCTGGCCAAAATGGCGAAACCCCGTCTCTACTAAAAATACAAAAATTAGCTGGGCGTGGTGGCATATGCCTGTAGTCCCAGCTTCTTGGGAGGCTGAGGCAGAAGAATTGCTTGAACCCGGGAGGTGGAGGTTGCGGTGAGCCGAGATTGCGCCATCGCACTCCAGCCTGGGCAACAAGAGCAAAATTCCATCTCAAAAAATAAATAAATAAATAAATAGG
>NW_012115183.1:8181-10069 GCF_000951035.1 Colobus angolensis palliatus
AATTCATTTATTTATTTATTGAGACAGAGTCTCACTCTGTTCTCCAGGCTGGAGTGCAGTAGTATGAGCTCAGCTCACTGCAGCCTTGATCTCCCCTGCTGGAACAATCCTCCCACTTCAGCCTCCTGAGTAGCTGGGACTACAGGTGTATGCCACCATACCTGGCTAATTGTTTTTGTTATTTGTACAGATGGGGTCTCCCTATATTGCCCAGGCTAGTCTTGAACTCCTGGGCTCAAGTGATTCTCCTGCCTAGGCCTCCCAAAGTGCTGGGATTACGTAAAGGCATGAGCCACCATGCCTGGCTCGTGTGTGTCATTTTTCATATAAATGGTAACATCCTGTATACATTGTTTCTTTTACTTAGTAAAGATCTTGGAGATGTTTCTACATCTATGCTTATAGATTTGCTATGTTCTTTCTTCTTTCTTTGTTTTAGAGACAAGATCTCACTACGTTGCCCAGGCTGATCTTGAATTCCTGGGTTTAAGGGATCCTCCTGTCTTGGCCGCTGGGATTACAAGTACGAGCCACTGCACCCAGTCTGCTATGTTCTCTCTCTCTTTTTTTTTTTTTTGAGATGGAGTTTCGCTCTTGTTGCCCAGGCTGGAGTGCAATGGTGCAATCTCGGCTCACCACAACCTCCGCCTCCCAGGTTCAAGCAATTCTCCTGCCTCAGCCTCCCGAGTAGCTGGGATTACAGGCATGCACCACCATGCCCAGCTAATTTTGTATTTTTAGTAGAGACAGGGTTTCTCCCTGTTGGTCAGGCTGGTCTCAAACTCCCGACCTCAGGTGATCAGCCCACCTCAGCCTCCCAAAGTGCTGGGATTACGTAAAGGCATGAGCCACCATGCCTGGCTCGTGTGTGTCATTTTTCATATAAATGGTAACATCCTGTATACATTGTTTCTTTTACTTAGTAAAGATCTTGGAGATGTTTCTACATCTATGCTTATAGATTTGCTATGTTCTTTCTTCTTTCTTTGTTTTAGAGACAAGATCTCACTACGTTGCCCAGGCTGATCTTGAATTCCTGGGTTTAAGGGATCCTCCTGTCTTGGCCGCTGGGATTACAAGTACGAGCCACTGCACCCAGTCTGCTATGTTCCTCTCTCTCTTTTTTTTTTTTTTGAGATGGAGTTTCGCTCTTGTTGCCCAGGCTGGAGTGCAATGGTGCAATCTCGGCTCACCACAACCTCCGCCTCCCAGGTTCAAGCGATTCTCCTGCCTCAGCCTCCCGAGTAGCTGGGATTACAGGCATGCACCACCATGCCCAGCTAATTTTGTATTTTTAGTAGAGACAAGGTTTCTTCCTGTCGGTCAGGCTGGTCTCAAACTCCTGACCTCAGGTGATCTGCTTGCCTTGGCCTTCCAAAGTGCCGGGATTACAGGTGTGAGCCACCGCCTCCGGCCTATGTTCTCTTTAACATCCCCACATTGGTCCATTTCATGAATATGTCTGGTTTATCCAGCTTGCACCTACTGATGGACATTTAGATTGTTTCTACCATTTTGATATTTTATTTTTATTTTTGAGACAAAGTCTTATTCTGTCTCTTAGGCTGGAGTGCAGTGGTGTGACCTTGGCTCACTGCAGCCTCAACATCCCGGGCTCAAGCAGTCCTCCCACCTCAGCTTCTCTGGTACCTGGAATTACGGGCATGTGCCACCACACCTGGCTAATTTATTTTTAAATTTTATTTATTATTATTATTTTGAGACAGAGTCTTGCCCTGTTACCCAAGCTGGAGTGCAGTGGCACGATCTTGGCTTACTGCAACCTCCGCCTCCTGGGTTCATGCGATTTTACGGCCTCAGCCTCCCGAGTAGCTGGGATTACAGGCATGTGCCACCACGCCCGGCTAATTTTTGTATTTTTTTAGTA
>NW_012115183.1:15209-15839 GCF_000951035.1 Colobus angolensis palliatus
TGCCTCCTGGGTTCAAGCAATTCTCCTGCCTCAGCCTCCTGAGTAGCTGGGATTACAGGCATGCGCCATCACACCCAGCTAATGTTGTATTTTTAGTAGAGACGGGATTTCTTCCTGTTGGTCAGGCTAGTCTTGAATTCCTGACCTCTGGTAATCCACCCACCTCGGCCTCCCAGAGTGCTGGGATTACAGGCATGAGCCAGCTATGTCCGGCCTTTTTTTCCCTTCTTTTGAGACAGGGTCTCGCTGTTTCCCAGGCTGTAAAATCACACAGCAGTGTGATTTCAGCTCACTGCAACCTCTGCCTCCCAGGCTCAAGCTATCCTCCCACCTCAGTCTCCCAATTAGCTGTGACTACAAGTGCCCACCATCATGCCTGGCTAATTTTTTCATTTTTTTAAAGAGATAGGGTCTTACGGCCAGGTGTCGTGGCTCACGTCTGTAATCTCAGCACTTTAGGAGGCCGAGGTGGGCGGCTCATGAGGTCAGGAGATCGAGACCATCCTGGCTAACACAGTGAAACCCCATCTCCACTAAAAATACAAGAAATTAGCCGGGCATGGTGGCGGGCGCCTGTAGTCCCAGCTAGTCGGGAGGCTGAAGCAGGAGAATGGTGTGAACCTGGGAGGC
>NW_012115183.1:20534-21568 GCF_000951035.1 Colobus angolensis palliatus
GATCACTTGAGTTCAGGAATTCGAGACCAGTCTGGCTAACATGGTGAAACCCCGGCTCTCCTAAAAAAAATAAAAAATAAAAAAATTAATTAGCTGGACGTTGTGGCAGGTGCCTGTAATCCCAGCTACTTGAGAGGCTGAGGCAGAAGAATCTTGAGCCTGGGAAGCAGAGACTGCAGTGAGCTGAGATTGTGTCCCTGCACTCCAGCCTGGGTGACAGAATGAGACTCTGTCTCAAAAAAAATTTTTTCCCCGGGCGCAGTATAATCCTAGCACTTTGGGAGGCCGAGGTGGGTGGATCACCTGAGGTCAGGAGTTCAAGACCAGCTTGACCAACATAGTGAAACCCTATCTCTACTAAAAATACAAAATTAGCTGGGCGTGATGTCGCATGCCTGTAATCCCAGCTACTTGGGAGGCTGAGGCAGGAGAATCGGGTGAACCCGGGAGGCAGAGGTTGCAGTGGGCGAAGATCGTGCCATTGCACTCCAGCCTGGGCATTAAAGTGAAACTCCGTCTCAAATAAAAAAAAAAATTTTTTTTTTAATTAGCGAGGGATGGTGGTGCATACATGTAGTTTGAACTACCCGGGAGGCAGAGGCAGAGCGCTTGCTTGAGCCAGGGAGATGGAGGCTGCAGTGAGCTGTGACTGCACCACTGCATTCCAGCCTGGATAACAAATTGAGGCTCTGTCTGAAAAGTAATAATAATTTAAAATATAAAAAGATTCAAAAAAGGAATAAAAAAGAGAGGCAGAGGGACATTACAAAATCCTTGAACAGGCCAGGCATGGTGGCTTACACCTGTAATCCCAGCACTTTGGGAGGCTGAGGAAGGCAGACCACTTGAGGTCAGGAGTTTGAGACCAGCCTGCCCAATATTGTGAAACCCCAGTCTCTACTAAAAATACAAAAATTAGCCAGATGTGCTTGCTTGAACCCAGAAGGCACATAATTTCAGTGAGCCAAATCATGCCACTGCATTCTAGCCTGGGCGACAGAGCGAGACTCTTGTCTCAAAAAAAAAAAAAAAAA
>NW_012115184.1:0-936 GCF_000951035.1 Colobus angolensis palliatus
AAGCTTGGATGTTCAAACTGCTCCTCTGCAGCAAGAATTTCCCAGCCTTGGCAACCTGTCCTGATTCAACTCTAAGTAGAAATATGTGACAAATACTCTTTCAAATTTTGTTTGTAAGAGAGACAGGGTTTCACTCTGTTGCCCAGCCTGGAGTGTAGTGGTACGATCACAGCTCACTGCACCTTTAACTCCTGAGCTGACGTGATCCTCACACCGCAGCATTTGAGTAGCTAGGACTACAGACATATACCACCGAACCCAGATGAGTTTTTAAAATTATTTTTTTAGAGATGGGGTCTCACAGGCTCCATGACAACTGTTCCCTTAAGACTTTCACATTCTTCTTTCTACATCAAAAATGTAAAACAAAACAAAACAAAAAGTATACCACCTAAAGTCACTTTCAGAAATTCTAAAGAGTACATCTACCTGTACTCTTTAGAGTTGTCTGTGTCTTAGAGCCTCTTGAAGAGGCAATGTTACAATCTTTACTAAGTTATACAAAGCTCCTGTTATCCCTCCATTAATCTGAGCAATACTTACAGAGCACCTACTATGTGAAGGATACCATCCTCAGCATTGAGATACATGTGTAAAGAGAGGAAAACAAATCAATATTTCTTCCTTTATTAACTTACATTCTAAAAAGTATCTCAAGTATTTTCTCCTCTCATTCACAGTAGAACTAAAGCTAATGCTGAAGGGCCTAATGTTTTAAAAACCACTATTTTAAGTCATTTGCAGCAAATTCAATAACTATAAAATACATTGGAAAAATAAAGAATAATAATTACAGATCTTCTATATTGATACTTGATGGTATCAGCAGTTAATAAGTTACAAAATGGTTAAAGTTTCTACTTTTACATTAAGCATTTAACGTAGTTTGTCTAGAAATTTTTGATGGTTTCTCTTATTTTTCCAAATTAGACTAGT
>NW_012115184.1:4965-5843 GCF_000951035.1 Colobus angolensis palliatus
TACATACTATATCCACTTTAGTGTATCCAATGCTCAGAACCTTTTGATGCCTTACTTCACTCTGTATCACAGTAGTCCAAATACTTCTATTTTATTCTGTAATCCACTGGCTTTTCCAAGTTTCCATTAACCATATGAGCACTGGTTGGTGCAATACCCAAGGTCTTTTCCAGAGTGTGAAATTGTATGAACTGGAAGAGGAATCTCACGTGA
This sequence comes from Colobus angolensis palliatus, assembly GCF_000951035.1. Taxonomy (NCBI): domain Eukaryota; kingdom Metazoa; phylum Chordata; class Mammalia; order Primates; family Cercopithecidae; genus Colobus; species Colobus angolensis. The sequence goes on from NW_012115184.1 coordinate 5,179, forward strand.
ATAAACTTACCTTTATCCAACTTCACATTTCACTGCCTCCCTGTCCTGATTTAACACTCTTGACATTTATTTCCATACATAACACTCCCAGTTCTTGCTTGTACAAGTTGGCCAGTTCTGCAAGTCATTCAGTGTGCAGCTTTTTTCTTTCATTTAAGGCCTAGAACTTCTCCAACTCCATTATCTTGTGATACAGCCTTACTTAATGATGTGGTAACCAGAAGGTAGTTAGAGGAAGATTAAAACAGTCTCTGCCTTTAAGCACAGGGGGTAGACCTAGCTTTCAACAGGGAGAAGTGGACCATTTCTGCAGGCCATAGAAATTGAAGATTTGAAATGTGTTACCCAGATATTCCTAACTTCATGTTTTGGAGGCCCTTTCCTTCCCAGTCAGTTTTGACATTGAGGTAGCAGACGTGATGAGACTAAGAGTTCAAAATGTGCTGCCATTCTGATTACAGCTTTGAACTGAACTTTTTCTGCCCTCCCAGTCCAGGAAGTGAGTCTAATTCTGTACTGCCAAGAAACACTTGTGATTTTTCCAAGTAATGTTTAATTGCTGATTATCAGTCTCAGTATCTGTTTAATAAAATTAATAAATCCTATTAATTATTAAATATAAATTAAATATGTGTGCTCACATAATGAAATCAACAAATTATACA
>NW_012115185.1:0-250 GCF_000951035.1 Colobus angolensis palliatus
TCTTTTTTTTCTTTAACAGAGTCTCACTCTGTCACCCAGGCTGGAGTGCAGTGGTACAATCTCAGCTCAGTGCAACCTCCACATCCCAGGTTCAAGCGAGTTTCCTGCCTCAGCCTCCAGAGTAGCTGGGATTACAGCTGCCGCCACCATGCCCGGATAATTTTTTTGTCGTTGTTGTATTTTTAGTAGAGACGGGGTTTTACCATGTTGGCCAGGCTGGTCTCGAACTCCTGACCTCAAGTGATCCACC
>NW_012115185.1:5195-5798 GCF_000951035.1 Colobus angolensis palliatus
TGAACTCGGGAGGTACAGGTTGCAGTGAGCTGAGATCCGGCCACTGCACTCCAGCCTGGGCGACAGAGCGAGACTCCGTCTCAAAAAAAAAAAAAAAAAAGAGAAAAAAAGAAACTCAACTGCTAAGAACTGATGGAGGGAGCCAGGAAGGAATCTGGGTTTACCAGACTCCACTGTGAGCTCATGGAATCTGGGAATCCCAGGGACAGCTCATGCCATCTGATTCCAGTCAATCCATAATGAAATTCAGTATGCAAAAACCAAAACCAAAAGCTGAGTTGGCTTCTACTTTAAGTCCACCTGTATTCAGAGTGTCCATAGAGGGATCTCTATGGGCATAGAGGGATCTACAGGGGCATGTAAAGATTCCTGGCAGATGTACCTCTTTGCTCTGTTCCAAAAGGTTTTCTTTTTCTACAAGTATCTTGGAATTCAAAAAAGATTGTTGTTAGGCAACAGAAACAATGAAAGAAGACAGATGACTCATTCACCAATACATCTGAGATCTAAAATGTATTAATTTAATTTGGTTTATATTACCATGAAACAATTCTTATTTTGATAGCACATTTCCTACCCCTATAAAAATCTAAAGACGCCACA
>NW_012115185.1:13198-14146 GCF_000951035.1 Colobus angolensis palliatus
TCCCAGGTTCATGCCATTCTCCTGCCTCAGCCTCCCTAGTAGCTGGGACTCAGGTGCCCGCTAATTTTTTTGTATTTTTAGTAGAGACGGGGTTTCACCCTGTTAGCCAGGATAGTCTCAGTCTCCTGACCTCGTGATCCGCCAGCCTCGGCCTCCCAAAGTGCTGGGATTAAAGACTTGTGGTGGCCAGGCATGGTGGCTCATGCCTGTAGTCCCAGAACTTTGGGAGGTGGAGGAGGGCAGATCACTTGAGGTTGGGAATTTGAGACTAGCCATGGCGACACCACGTCTCTACTAAAAATATAAAAATTAGCTGGGTGTGGTGGCACACACCTGTAATCCCAGCAACTCAGGAGCCTGAGGCACGAGCATCGCTTGAACCCTGGAGGTGGAGGTTGCAGTGAGCTGAGATAGCATCATTGCACTCCAGCCTGGGCAACAAACAGAGTGAGACTCTGTCTCAAAAACAAAAACAAAAACAAAAAAAAACAGTTGTGGAGTACCTTTCTTAGGGGTTTGGAGTGCCTCAAATGAGACAATATCCAGGAAAGTGCTTTGTAAACTGTGAAGCTATTTACCAGCATGATAATGAAGCAATCATGACAGGTAGGTAAATAATAACAAAGTCCTCATGATGTAGAGAATTTCTAAAATGATCTTTGATAGGGTTTTTGTTTTGCTTTTTCCTTAATATTCTTGGCACAGCCTTAAATTTGATGGGTATGTGCACTATGTTTGGCAACCTAAAGTAAGTTGAAACCCGAAGTTTCAACCCAAATGCCATCAATTGAAATCAGTGACCAAGTCCTTGATTTTAATGACTCTTAGTTTTTCTCCTATGTCTATAGCCTATATTCTTTCAGCAAATTTTTTTTTTTTTTTTTTTGAGGCGGAGTCTTGCTCTGTCACCCGGGCTGGAGTGCGGTGGCCGGATCTCAGCTCACTGCA
>NW_012115185.1:17552-19070 GCF_000951035.1 Colobus angolensis palliatus
TTTGAGACAGAGTTTTGCTCTTGTTGCCCAGGCTGGGGTGCAATGGCGTGATCTTGGCTCACTGCAACCTCTGCCTACCAGGTTCAAGCGATTTTCCTGCCTCAGCCTCCCAAGTAGTTGGGACTACAGGTGTGCACCACTATGCCCAGCTAACTTTGTATTTTTAGTAGAGACAGGGTTTCACCATGTCTGGTCTCGAACTCCTGACTTCTGGTGATCTGCACACCTCTGCCTCCCAAAGTGCTAGGGATTACAGGCGTGAGCCACCGCACCCGGCCAGAGTTTTTAACTTTTTTGATCTCAAGACTCCTTTACATTCTAAAAAATTTGAAGATCTCAAAGAACTCTTGCTTATGAAATTTTTATCTGCCAATATTTACTACAGGCCTGGCAGGGTGGCTCACACCTGTAATCTCAACACTTTGGGAGGCTGAGGCAGCAGGATCACTAGAGGCTTGGAGTTCAAAACCAGCTTGGTCAACAGGGTGAGGCTCCCGTTTCTACAAAAGAAACATTTAAAAATTAGCTACGTGTGGTGGTGTGTATCTGTAGGCCCAGCTACTGGGGAGGCTGAGGTGGAAGGACTTTGCACCCAGGAGATCAAGGCTGCACTGAGCTATGATAGCACCACTGCACTCCAGCCTGGGCAACAAGCAAGACCCTGCATTATAAATTAAAATAAACAATTTCAAAATATTCATTACTTCATTAAAAAATAACAATAGCGAATCCATTACATGTTATTAACAAATAAATTTTTTTTTTTTTTGAGATGGTCGCTTTGTCGCCCAGGCTGGAGTGCAGTGGTGCGATCTCGGCTCACTGCAAGCTCCACCCCCCGGGTTCACGCCATTCTCCTGCCTCAGCCTCCAGAGTAGCTGGGACTACAGGCACCCGCCACCTCGCCCGGCTAGTTTTTGTATTTTTTTTAGTAGAGACGGGGTTTCACCGTGTTAGCCAGGATGGTCTCAATCTCCTGACCTCGTGATCCGCCCGTCTCGGCCTCCCAAAGTGCTGAGATTACAGGCTTGAGCCACCGCGCCCGGCCTGACTGTGTAATTTATAAAGAAAAAACAGGCTGGGTGCCGTGGCTTATGCCTGTATCCCAACACTTTGGGAGGCCGAGGCAGGCGGATCACCTGAGGTCAGGAGTTCGAGACCAGCCTGGCCAACATGGTAAAACTCCGTCTCTACTGAAAATACAAAAATTAGCTGGGCATGGTGGTGTGCACCTGTAATCCCAGCTACTTGGGAGGCTGAGGCAGGAGAATCATTTGAATCCAGGAGGTAGAGGTTGTGGTGAGCCAAGATCGCACCACTGCACTCCAGCCTGGGTGACAAAAGCGAAACTCCGTCTCTCTCTCTCTCTCTCTCTCACACACACACACACACACCCACCAAAAAAAAAAAAAAAAAAAAAAAAAAAAAAGAAAAAATGTTTAATTGGCTCATGGTTCTGCAGGATGTATAAGCAAGGCCTGGGCATCTGCTCTGCTTTCTGGAGAGGACTCAGGGAGC